>NC_052507.1:56979613-57009142 GCF_014356525.2 Nilaparvata lugens
TCCATGCATCAACAACACAACTGGCAAATTCCTCAGTCTGCCTCTTCCAGGGTGTATGATTCGAAATATTTCTATTTTAAACGTCGTCATAGTATATTTTCCCTTTTTCTTCGACCAAAGTTTTTGACCCTCCCTCTCCTCTACTATTATCTTTCGACCGATTGGGACGTCAACGAGATAGGATTCCGCCTCATACCCGGCTTTTCTGATTAGTTCATCCTGGAATTTCGAAAAAGTGGGAATTATCACCTTTGTTAGTTGATCATGGCGCGAAGCACACCGAAGAAATGCTTTTCATGAGAGCCGTTGATGCAGGAATGCCAAACTCGGTCGAGTGAAACCGATACATTAATTATTAGCTTGATACATCTCAGGAAGAGATCAATCTGTTTCATCTCTCATAAATAAATAAATAAATGAATACAATTTTATTGTCAGCCAGCCAAAAAAGCACTAGGCAAAGTCACACAAATAGAACATGAAATAGACAGTCACACATTAAGAGACACATTGCTACTATTACATTGCTATTTAGATTACATTTCCAAATATTACAAATAACAAAGACAATATCACAAAATTAAGCAGCTAGTTCATACGTGCTAACAATAAGAATTAAGGTTTGCTGATTCTGCTCTCGTAAAATTCACTTAATTTATAAAAAGGATTTTTTGCCAGCCAATCGTGTACCTCTAATTTGAACAGTTGTAGGGGTGTTTGTTGGAGGTGTAGCGGTAACTTATTATACACCTTCTGCCCAACTGCTTCAAAACTGTTTAAAGATTTAGACAATCTTTGGTATTGAATATAGATATGTCTATTGTTTCTGGTATTAACAGAGTGAACAGTATTTCTTAATTGATATGATGCAGATTCTCTCAGTGTATAACAAAACAGAATATATGTACTGATTTATTACTGTCAGAGTTTATATTTATGAATAAAGGCCTACAGTGTTCTAAATAAGGTGATTCCGTGATTAATCGCACGGCTTTTTTTGTAGCAGGAGAATATCGTTAATGTGCGCTGAATTTCCCCAAAGAAGAATTCCATAAGACATGAGACTGTGAGAGAAAGAAAAGTATGCTGTCCTTAAATATATTTTTGGTACTGTATTAGCAAGGCTTCTCAGCAGATAGATCACTCTACACAGCTTAGTGCTTACATATTTGACATGAGGCTTCCAAGTGAGTTTTGGATCTAGATGTACAAGAAATTTTATACTAGATGCGTTGAGAGTAGCTCCGTATTTCAAATTGAAATTGATTCTTTCTGTTTTATCTGAATTTAATACAAAGCCATTCGCCCTGAACCAGAGAGATTCTCGTTCCATCGTACTCTCCGTCTCTTGGATAAGGCCTCTCAAATCATTATTGGTGTGCAAGAATGTAGTGTCATCTGCGTAGAGCACCGTATCAGACCCTATGTAGGCAGGCAGATCATTTATCATGACGAGAAAAAAAAAGGGCCAAGAATTGAGCCTTGTGGCACGCCTGATTCTATATCTAACAATGAAGACTTATTATTATCACTGCATACAGTCACCAATTGCGTACGGTTCGTTAGGTACGACCTCAAAAGCTTAAGGGCAATGTGCCCAGCTCCATAATACCTCAATTGTCAAGCAGAATCCCCGAATCTACACACTCGAAAGCTCGACTCAAGTCACAGAAGGTGGCTTGAGTGAAGCTTCCCTGCTCGAATGACTGCAGTACCCTTCTCGACACTTTTTGAAGAGCATCCACTGTGGACCTTCCCCTCCTAAAGCCAAATTGACAATCATTCATTAGTTGGAACTCCTCGAAATGCTCGGATAACTGTATGTACATAATCATTTCCAATATTTTGGCCAAGACTGGAACAATAGAAATAGGTCTATAGCTACTTGGGCAGTTTTTGTCACATTTTTTATAAATGGGCACAACCCTCGCCTTCTTCAGCTCTTCAGGGAACACTCCTTCCTCAAGACACTTGTTTAAACAGTGAGTCAGAGGCTCCACTATGGTATTAATTATCTCCTCCAATAAATTAACTCCATAAGGTGCGTACAGACTTCCGCTCTGCTCCGCAACCGAACGTCACTCCAGCAGAGCGATTGATGATCGACCGGGGAGCAACAGTGGTTCGACCGGGGAACGCGAGAAGATCTAACATCTTCCATAACGTTCATGATGGGTGCGTGGGCGGTGCGACTGTGGTTCGATGGTGGTACGAGGGCGGTACGAGGGAGGAGCGTGCTTGGTGCTGGTTGGAAGCGCGAATATGTGTACGCAGCTATAGACGTCCCTGCTAATCGAAGACTTGAAACCTCTTACTATACTTATAACCAACTCAGGCAACACCTGACAGAAATTGAAACATTGTGGCAAACTTGACCCGTTGATTGCTTGCATATCAATTCTAAAAGTGCTTGGTCCATTCACTGAGGCTCTGATTTCTCTAACTTACTGAATGAAAAATTGTTAAGTGTCTCCGGTGCATAGTTATGTCGTCTTGATTCCTTGCCGCATTATTCATTGTCTTCCAGGCAGCCTTACATTTATTTTTTGAGTTTCAATGGAGCTCTTATTATGTAACCTTTTAGCCTCTCTTTATAGCGATTTATACTCATTTCTACATTCGATATACGCTAGTCTAGTATCTATAGTTTGATATTTGTCATGTATAGTCAACACCAACAATAAGTGTTCCTTAAGAGCCGACAGATACCAGTTATCATTTCTATCGTGCTTGACTCTCATGCGACCATTATTTAAAACCTTACATTCACGTTGTGGAATACACTCATTAAATGCTTTAGTGAACTGATGGAAAAATCTCTGAAATGCATTATTAGCAGACAGCTCATTTCTATATAATAAATTTGACCAGTCACGATTATACAGTAGATTCTTGAATCTAAATATGTTGTCCTTATTAAAAGGTCTAGTAACTACTATCTTGAAATGACTACCGCCTACAACAGTTGCATCATTATGACATTCAATTGTCAAGAACTTATGGTCTGAGTGACTGAATGATACTACTTTATTGGTAGTAGCAGCAATCCAAACATTAGTGGAAATGCTGTCCAGACAGGCATTCCCTCTAGTATTCTCGCTATTCGAATAAATCATATTGTGCTGTCTTAGCAAATTTATTAGTTCAGCTGTGCTCCGTTGGTTTCCCCTATAAATATTTGAAAATGTTTAAATTCAGATCCATGTAAAAAGTCCAAAAGCTTCTCCATGTTTTCTAAAAATATTTTTGGCTTTCCATTTGGAGACCTGTACAGAGAGACAATTACCATTCTGGTGATGCGATTTACCACACCTGTTACTTCGAAATCCAACTCTTTGCAGAGAAAGTCACAATTTAAAGACTCGAAAGAGTCATTCAAACTTTTACTGTATATAGCTACACCACCTCTCATGTGTTGTATCCTACAAAACCCGTTCAACAAGCAATGATCATTCAGTTTAACAAAAGATAATTCATCCCTTCCACACCAATGCTCACTCATACAGATAATATCAATATTGTTATCCAGTGCAAAATTCATTCATAGTTAGATCTTTGTTAATGAAACCCTGAACGTTAATGGAACCCATCTTCAACCCTGATCTATTAGTTGCCGCAAAGCTTAGCTCCGTTGTGAGACTCGACTCCACTCTAAAAAATCAAGTGCAATCGGTGGAGATGATTCTAAATTTGATAGTTGAATGTCAATGTATTTCATAATGCTGTCACTAACATATTCTTCCCCTGCTTATTTAGATGCATACCGTGAGAGTATGACAATTTTTCCTATATTACTAATATCAATAAAACTACAGTTTGAGAACAGATTACAAATTTGTTGCATCTTCTTGTTAGTCTGTGCTATCGCCTTATTAACACATGACAAGACCGCCAAGTCATATCAATGAGGAATGGAGAAAACAATAACATTAGTTCTGTAGAGATACGCCAGATTCTTCCGTAGCGCCACCAGCACGTCTCCCGCCTCAGCTCGTTCTATCAGAATTTTTGTGCATAATATTAGATTTATTATGTGTAGAGCCGCTGGACTGAGGTTTCAATTCACATCCACCCTCAGAATGAGCACCGTCGAGTTCTGATTGGGTGAAAATGGGCGGCTTGACGATCCCGGAAAGTTTCTCCTTAAGGCACTCTTTTGATTTCACAAATAACTCATTGTATAGTGTCCTCCATTTATTTATCTCAATTTTATCCAGTACTTTCTCGTTCCTCAGAGCAAGATTGTCCGCCTCCAAAGTTTCAATTGAAGTGGACATTGAGAGGACTCTATCAGACAATGATTTTTTCTCAGCCTTGAGTAATAAAATTAACTCGTTTAATTCACAACTTTCTGAATGGCTTTTAGTTTTTATTTGTTCAATCTAATTTGTCATATTACTTGAGAGAGCTAAGATCATCTCTCTGTTGCAAGAGCTCAAATTCTCGCAGGCTCCGATCCTCAACCCTGACCGTCCTAGCTGTAGGTGTATTAACACCCATATCACATACCACCGGGGTGTTTGACACACTATTTTCCCGACTAGAGGATTTTATTGGAGAAATTAAGCCACTTTCATCAAGCGAGATATCGCGCCTACCACCTCTGACATTCTTATTATTGCCATCTGGGACAGTATTTGCCACAACCCTCGCATGGCTATGGGCTCCGCCATATTCAAACATACTCGCAATGCTGGTGTCCGTTTTCAAACTCGTGGAACACCCCACCTTGAGACAGCACCATGCAATATTCCCATTTGCCAACGAGCGATCCCGTCTGTAACTGTAACCGTCGGTTTTTATGCCCTGATTTCCCTTTCTTGTTTGAAATTTTTCAATGAAACTCGACATTTTTGTGTGGGATATGACGATCGGGAAGTCAGAAGAGAGAAGGACACCCAGAAAAGGATCAGCAGAAAGGAGAACATAGGAATGCCGAGAGAGCTGTCAAGGCCAAGGACAAGGGAGCTCCTGATTTGATGGGAATAATTACTGGGATATCATAATTTATAATTCCATTCCAAGTTCATAATCTGACAATCCTCATATACAGAAGTAGTATAAAAAGGGCGACTCTGGCACACAAGTGTGCCAGAGTCTCCCTTAACCTCAAGGTCTTCCAAGTTGACCAAACCTAACCTCAAGGTCACCCAAGTCAACCAAACCTAACCTCAAGGTCACCCAAGTCGACCAAACCTAACCTCAAGGTCACCCAAGTCGACCAAACCTAACCTCAAGTCCACCCAAGTCAATCAAACCTAACCTCAAAAAAAAAATTAAAAAAAAAAATTGAAAAAAAAATTAAAAACACATAAAATCGGGAATAAATGGGAAATAAATCACTGGGGATCTTGAACTGGGGGCTATAAAAGGAGTTGTTCTGCAAGGAGTGGGACATTGTGTTTTGTGCAGTCGTGCCGCCAGTACGTGTGTATGTGATTTTGTGTATTGTTTTGGATTACTTTCATCTTTATCATCATCAAGAGTAAGTACCAGTGCATTTTTGAGCTATATATATTTATATTATATTCCTGAAAAAAAAAATTAAAAACACATGAAATCGGAAATAAATGGAAAAAAAAAAAAGAAAAAAAAATTAAAAACACATAAAATCAGGAATTAATGGAAAAAAATTGAAAAAAAAACAAAAGAAAAACATAAAATCAGGAATAAATTGAAAATAAATAAAAAAAAAATTAAAAACACATAAAATTGGGAAGAAATGAAAAAAAATCAAAAACACATAAAATCGGGAATAAATGAAAAAAAAGAACTTTGGGCTCTGAACTCTGAACTTGGGGCTCTGAACTCTGAACTCGGGGCTCTGTACTCTGAACTCAGGGCTCTGAACTCTGAACTTGGGGCTCTGAACTATGAACTTGGGGCTCTGAGCTCGGGGCTCTTAACTCTGGACTCTGGACTCAGGCTCTGAACTCTGGACTTCTGGACTCTGGATTTGAGGCTCTGAACTCTGGACTTCTAGACTCTGGACTAGGGGCTCTGAACTCTGGACTTCTGGACTCTGGACCCTAAACTCTGAACTCAAATGTCCTGCGTTGTTGAAAATGTCTGTCAACAAGATAATACCATGATTAGTTCCTCCTCCTCAAGCTCAATCACTGCATCCTGCAGACATAGCTCACTGTTTGACAACATGTCATAGTAGACAGAATACATCTCAGTGCTGACAAGCCATCTTATACCAAACAGAGAAAAGTGGTGGTGGTGATGGGGATAACCTTCCTTGTCAACAGTTCTATGACAATGCCACCCCATCATGACTCACTTCTCAATTCTTCATTATCATTAGTATGAAGAAGTATCATATTCTATATAAATTAAGTCTTTAAACATGAATCCTCTATGGTGTAGTGGTTAGCAAGTCAGCTTCCCAAGTTGGAGGTTCTAGGTTCGAATCCAAGGCGGTAAAGGTGAGTATAAAAGGTCAGTATCAATAGAACCAGAGGATATATTTTTTTGTATGTAGTGGGTAGAGAAAAAAAAACCATATTTTTATTCTTCCCATATACATTTATTTTCCATTATAGAACAGAATATATATATATTAGTCATTGAAAATCCTCTTCTATATTTTGTGGTCTCCTGATAGACCTCTGCTGACCTTTCCTCTCGTTCTGAAATGCTGCATAATCCAACACTTTGTACAGTATCCCGAAAAGCAGCACTGTAGATAGATATTAGTAGAGCAGGGTATCCTGAACAGCCCTCTGGTCGCCCCACCACTGCTAGTCACTCCGCCGCCAGTTGTCCGGCCGCCACCGGTCGCCCAACCACTGCTAGTCACTCCGCCGCCAGTTGTCCGGCCGCCACCAGTCGCCCCACCACTGCCAGTCACCCTGCTGCCGGTCGTCCAGCCGCCACCGGTCGCCCCACCACTGCCAGTGACCCCGCCGCCGGTCGTCCGGCCGCCGCCAGTCGCCCCACCACTGCCAGTCACCCTGCTGCCGGTCGTCCGGCCACCACAGGTCGCCCCACCACTGCCAGTCACCCCGCCGCCGGTTGTCCGGCCGCCGCCAGTCGCCCCACTACTACCAGTCACCCCGCCGCCAGTCATCCATCCACCACCAGTCACCCCACCACTGCCAATCACCCCACCGCCGGTCGCCCCACCACTGCCAATCACCCTGCCGCCGGTCGTCAGGCCGCCGCCGGTCACCCCATCACTGCCAGTCACCCCGCTGCCGGTCGTCCGGCCGCCGCCGGTCGCCTCACCGCCGCCAGTCATCCGGCCACCACTGCCGGTCGCCCCACCACCACCGGTCGCCCCACCGACGGCTGCCATCCCCCCACCAACAGTTGACCTGCTGCGGCTGGCAATCGTCCTGCCGGCTAAGGCCAGGATGGCTTCAATTTGACAGTGGTCCTTCATATATAGGGGACTCTGGCTCGGGATGGTCATGCAGGACCTGTCACTCTGCATGGTCATGGAGACCTCTATCACACCAGATTAATGTGTCCATGGTGGACATGCTGGATCAGGATGTCCATGGGAGGCTCTGGATCAGCATGGCCGTGCTGCTCTGGATCAAGGGTGGCATTGAAGATGGATATTTTCAGCAACTCCCACTTCGCCTCCTCCATGTTAGGACATTTAGCATGGGCATTCTCAATGACCCCAGCTCCTCCTGTCACATGTACCATGCTCACCAGTGTTCAGCGTGTCTGTGGCGGGACAGCAGTGTCATCCACTCAGTGGTCAGTCAGTCAGTTCAATTACTGATCAGTCACTCTTCAGTCACTGTTCAGTCACTGTTCAATTACTGTTCAGTCACTGTTCAGTCACTGTTCAATTACTGATCAGTCACTGTTCAGTCACTGTTTGACTGTTCAGTCACTGTTCAGTCTCTGTTTAACTGTTCAGTCACTTTTCAGTCACTGTTCAGTCACTGTTCAGTCACTGTTCAGTCAGTGGCACTCAGAATGTACTTTATAGCTAAACTATATCTAAGGAGATGGTAGGTAACAAGTAAACAGTTTGGAATACAATTAGCTCTTCATCGATCAATTCAACATCTATTTCATTGAAAAGTTTACTACAAGCAGGTATATCTCTGTTCCAAAATCCAAGTTGTTTTTCATATTGAGTGTGCAGAAAAGTGATGTATCCATGATGTTTCTCCTTTGTCCATGTCAAGCAGGTGTTGTCCCAGGTAGTAGACTCCTTTTCCAGCACTAGTCCTTGGCAAGTCCTCTATGTTGATGTCTGATAGTCTTCGGATGGTATTCAGTGATACCTCTGGAACACTGTTTCAGATAGAGACAATACCCTGTCATTGTTTTTGAATCACCTCACAACCTCTTCCCTTCAGGTAATTGATGCTCCTTCGAGTCAGAATATAGGTGTAGTAGTATTTCTCACCTATACATCATCCTCCTCCTCCTCTTTCTCTTCCTCCTCCTCTTCCTCTTCTCTCCTCATCCTCTTCCTCTTCCACCTCTACCTCATTGTTCTCCTTCATATCAGTTTCCTCTTCCTCATCTTCTACATGATCCTCATCAGATCAAATGGGGAGATTGATGGTGAATTTGTCTCACCATAGTCACCCCACTTTGAGAATAGGAGTACCGTCTTCTCTATTGTTCCAGATACACAGTTGATCCACAAAATGTCTGTTCTCCACAGATGATTCGGCACAATGAATCTAATTGCTATATATCCAATATATAGCCATATGTTACGCATTTGATTTTGATTGTACCTCAATATATTACCTAGTGTCTAAGGTGTTGCTGGTCTCTGCTTTCTCAAGTGAAGACCTTTACAGACCTTTGATCTCTGCTGTCTCAAGTAAAGACCTGTACCAACCTTTGGTTTCTGATGTCTCAAGTGAAGACCTTGACCTCCTTTCACTGATT
This sequence comes from Nilaparvata lugens, assembly GCF_014356525.2. NCBI lineage: Eukaryota > Metazoa > Arthropoda > Insecta > Hemiptera > Delphacidae > Nilaparvata > Nilaparvata lugens. The sequence goes on from NC_052507.1 coordinate 56,988,491, forward strand.
TTTTCTTTGATGGCTGAATCTTCTGTTTCTTCCCCTTCTCAGCCACCCTACTGACTCCCTTCAGTGATCTTTTCATACCTCCCCCAAATTTTGCCTTAGCCTTCATGATGTTGGTGACTGCTAGTGCTGCAGCTTTTTTCAACACCCCTGCATTTTCAGATCTCACTCTATCCCAGGCTCTCTCTGCCAAGATGCTGTCTGCTACTGCTCTGCTTGCTGTATCACCACTCTTGGAATAGGCAATATCATGCTCCTTGCAAGCCTGATCAAGTTTGTTGATTCCTGGATCAGCTGGATTAGCACCTTGTGCTAATTGCTTCTGAAGTTTTGTTCCTGGTCCACAGTATTGATAGCCAGGGATATGAAGTTCAACTAGTAGAATGTCGATTGCCTTATTAACTTTTGTACCAGCAGCTTCTTAATAGCTGACAGAACACCTCTTCCTCTATAGATCTTCTGACTTTTCTCCTCACTAAAATCATGCCTTGGAGCAATAGATCCTCTCCCAGCCACTTGTCTCTCAAAATGTCTTTGACCACCTTCTCTACTATCATCCAAAAAGCGTTTGATTGTATTCTTATACTTGGCTTTGTTGTAGTTAACAATCTCACCTCTTGGATCATTGTTCTGTCTGTGCACACTGGTCCAGTTCAATATTTCTCCATAGGCCTGTCTGTCAGCGGATTCAACTAATGCACGATTTGGATTCTTCTTGAAAATCAACTCACAAAGTCCCAATGTAGCTGTGAAGGTCTTTTCTTCCTGATCTACAGGGTCAGTCAGCACAATTTCATCACCATTCTCTCCAAAAGTTAAATAATTATTGCCCAGGTAGTAAGCATTGTCTCTCACTCTTGGCCCAAAAGTGTCATCAAAATTGTCATTGTCCTTGCTCAATGATACTCCAATGTAATCAGCTACCTGTTTTCCAGCTAGATCAGTTTGATCAAGGATATTCTGAACTGTTGTACCATGACTTTCATTCAATAATTGTTCAACATTCTTATCATCATCCTGTCCATCTCCAGACAGCTCCTCATCACTGCTATCATCATATCCTCTACTCATATTATACTCCTCACCCTCATCCCCTTCAAATGCCTGCTTTCCTGCTTTCCATAGTTGCCGTCCAACTCCTGAGGTGCCTGCCATTGGACTTGAAACTTCTCCAGTTCCATATGATTCAAATGTTGGTGACTCTTCATCAATGCTGGAGAGTTGGAGCTTATGTTTTGCTTTACTTGCACCAGTAAGTCCATGCCTTGTATATGTGACATGTTTAACAAATGGTGTTGTTGGTGGAGTGGGATATGTGTGGTGTGTTGATGCTGCTGAGAAAGGACGATGTTCTGATGATAACAACTCTGGCTTGGATTGTCTCTGCCTACCCTTCACATGTCTGGAGCGCATTTTTATTCTAGGCTTCAGATACCTAGGACGCTTTTTGGATGCTCTTGATGGAGGTAGTTGTGGTTGTTGAACTGGCATCTGTTGGAGAGTTTCGGCTAGGTTGACTAGTGGCTCAGCTAGAGGTTTGAAGTGTTCCACATGTTTCTCTTCTGCAATCCGTCTACCCAGCATGATTTCCTTATGCCTCCTTTTGATTTCACACTTCAACCTAGCAATCTCCAATATGGTAGGAGCAACCTCCTCCAATGTCGGCTTATGGTTCCTTTGTTTGATATACATACTGGTCAGTATACTGAGGTCTAAGGGTTTGAGCTCAGCTATTTATACATTTTGGACCCATACCAAGTGCCGAGTGCCACTGACTAAACAGTGACTGAACAGTGACTGAACAGTGACTGAACAGTTAAACAGTGACTGAACAGTGACTGAACAGTGACTGACATGATTAATGACATATTTTTCCTATATTACTAATATCAATAAAACAACAGTTTGAGAACAGATTACAAACTTGTTGCATCTTCTTGTTAGTCCATGCTATCGCCTTATCAACACATGACCAGACCGCCAAGTCATATCAATGAGGAATGGAGAAAACAATAACATTAGTTTTGTAGAGATACGCCAAAATTCTGTAGCGCCACCAGCACGTCTCCTGCCTCAGCTCGTTCTATCAGAATTTTTCAGTGACTGAACAGTGACTGAACAGTGACTGATCAGTAATTGAACAGTGACTGAACAGTGACTGAACAGTAATTGAACAGTGACTGAACAGTGACTGAACAGTGACTGAACAGTGACTGATCAGTAATTGAACTGACTGACTGATCAGTAATTGAACTGACTGACTGACCACTGAGTGGATGACCCTGCCATCCCACCACAGACACGCTGAACACTGGTGGGCATGGTTAATGTAACAGGAGGAGCTAGGGTCATTGAGAATGCCCATGCTAAAATGTCCTAACATGGAGGAGGCGAAGTGAGAGTTGCTGAAAATATCCATCTTCAATGTCACCCTGATCCAGAGCAGCATGGCCATGCTGATCCAGAGCCTCCAATGGACATCCCGATCCAGCATGTCCACCATGGACACATTAATCTGGTGTGATAGGGGTCTCCATGACCATGCAGAGTGACAGGTTCTGCATGACCATCCCGAGCCAGAGTCCCCTATATATGAAGGGCCACTGACAAGCCATCCTGGCCTCAGCTGGCGGGACGATTGCCAGCCGCAGCGGGTCGACTGTTGGTGGCAGGATGGCAGCTGTCAGTGGGGCGACTGGTGGTGGTGGGGCGACCGGCAGTGGTGGCCGGATGACTGGCGGTGAAGGCCAGACAACCGGCGGCGGGGTGACTGGCAGTGGTGGGGCGACCAGCAGCGGCCGGACGACTGGCGGCAGGGTGACTGGCAGTTGTGGGGCGACCAGTGGCGGCCGGACGACCAGCAGCGGGGTGACTGGCAGTGGTGGGGCGACCGGTGGCGGCCGGACGACCAGCGGCGGGGTGACTGGCAGTGGTGGAGTGACCGGTGGCGGCCAGACAACTGGCGGCGGGGTGACTGGCAGTGGTATGGCCATCAGAGGGCTGTCCAGGAGACCCTGCTCTACTAATATCTATCTACAGTGCTGCTTTTCGGGATACTGTACAAACTGATGGAGTATGCAGCATTTCAGAACAAGAGGGAAGGTCAGCAGAGGTCTATCAGGAGACCACAAAATATAGAAGAGGATTTTCAATGACTAATATATATATATTCTGTTTTATAATGGAAAATAAATGTATATGGTGTCATAGTTCTGCTCCATGGGGAGGACACTGGAATATATAATCTGAATCATAAGACAATAAACTAAGATTATAATCGTTCAACCATGAGTATGGTTTCTTTGTATAGTAGGTCTTACCTTGTGTTGGCAAATATTGCAGCCTATTTTGCTCTGTGGAGGGGGGTGGATGTACAGTAAGAAGGGAATTAACAATTTAAATGGTTGGATTAAAGAAAATAATTGGACAGTCACAGTAATTGAGGTTATGATTAAACGGTATGTAGTTGTAGGTTAGGTTGACCGGCCTTTGTTTTACTGGACTATTGGTATCATTTAATTCAGCGTATCTAAGTAGAATGACTGGTGTATGGATGGAATAGATTGGAAAAATTAATTTGCTCAATAGAGGGTTTGGCGGTCTACAAAGGTAGCCGAAGTAAGGGATCTGAATTTCTAACTTAACACTGTAGGTGGTTATATTATAGTGAGATGGAATTGAATCCAATTTGATGATAAAATGCAGTTCAATTTGAATCTGCTGAGTATGAATTATGCTGTCACTAGGATCAGATAGTAACTTAGGAGTGAACTTTTTCTCCGAATGATGACTAATATATTTAGAATCCAATAATTGTACCATGGTTGGGAAAGATATTAGACCGCATGAAACAACAGACAGAATAGCAAATCCATGCAAACCAGGTCTCTGATAAGTACTATAGGTTGTATGAAGGCAAAATGCTGAACCAAAATAGTAAATATTTCGAGTACCGAGTTTAATTCTAATGTTGTCTATATGATCTATTACCTCTCCTTGCAACGTTGATCGGCTGATAATGCAGGATTCACTTCACCTCGGTGTGGTAGGCTAGTGGGAGTCGATTTATCATTTGATTCTTCAGGATATTCCTGATAAAAAGATTTATTTTTTGGTAAGAAAATCAACCACTATTTACCACCAGAAGAGATAATAGTCTCATAATAGATACTATACTCGATAATGTCTGACTATTGCAAAACAGTATGTGTCCTGCACAATCAATATGTGTCAGTCGAGAAAGAACAAACTTGGAGGTGTAATGAAGTGAATCCAGTTTGATGTAACGGTAATATGGATATATATTCTGAAAAATATACTTTTACAGCAGATATTTAATAAATTAATGAACGGATTATACAAATTATGATTTTCAATGGATACAGAATGAATATTGGATGATAGCGGATTTGAATCTTTAAATTATGATATTATGTAAAAATTTGGTACTCTTTGATCGAACAAAATAGAACGGATAATAGCCCTTGGGAAGGGTCGAAACTGCACTAGTTAAGTAGGCAAAATGAGTTAATAGAGAATAATGATTCAGAAAATTATTATCAGGGTGTGGTTTCGCCTAAGGAGAATAGACCTTCTGGCTAAGTACAGCATATATATTTAAATTTATTTAATACAATAAGAATCATCTATGAGAACTTTGTACCCTTAAGACTACACTCATGACTTTTCTTAAATGGACAAATTTGTACGCTGTGTAATTTTCATAGATTCATGGGGATCCCCTTTTATATATTCGAATAACTTATGTAGACTTTTGTTTCCGTTTCTTGTTTTCGAAGTATATTCGGCTGTAGAATGTATCGTTCCGGCTGGATCCATCAGCGTGGCAAAAAACGTCGAACAGACCTCACTAATAAAGTTTTAGGGTTTATTAAAATGAAATTGAAAATTTTAATATCACAATTATTGTAGGAACTTTGGAGCAACTTCTTTAAAACAGAAAGACAAAGATTGAATTACATTAAACAGGAATTAAAGCTTTTAAACAATTAAGTACATGGACTAGGTCTGCATCCTACCAATGATTCTTGCAAAATGGCCTCAAGTCTTCCTCTTCTAATTTTCACTTGAGTTTCTTCTTCAAATTTTATCTCACCAAATTTACATATCAATCTAGGATTGGTCAGATTCTGTGACATAAACAATATGCTGAAAGGGTGGTGTCAATGTGTCCAACTTTGAAGCTTTTAAATAGGGCGAAATTCTTGATTTTGGATTGTTCCAAATTATCGTTTAGTTTCATATAATTATAAGAATACACAAATAAATAATGAAATTCGTCTATGATGATATGCATTTGTGAATAACTTCGAAAGATAGCTAATGATTATAGAATAAAGACATGCTTTTATAAAATAGAGTAGACATAATATAAGAATATATATGCTTGTAATAATAATGAACATAATAATAAAGAAATATTTCTTTTTTTTGTTTAAGGTTTTTTATATGTTAGAATATCGACCATCAATCATCATATATACTGGCACCAATCTGTCTTCCTATTTCTAACAATATATTTTTATGATAGTTCATTAAATGAATATTCAGGCCTATTCGGCATAGAAATAAAAGTATAAAAATGAAAAAGTTAATATTATATAATTTTTATGATCCATCATTAGTTGAACTGCCTTCTCAATTTGCTACTTGTTTACAAGTTAGCTTTGGTCTGTTTTGGGGTTATGTTTTTGTTTCAAATCTAACCATCGAATATAATTTCACAGATCCAATCCATAAACATACAAACATATATGGTTTTTTCTGTGACAAAATTTTGCAAGGCATATAATTACTGATTTATTTATTTCATACTTTGTAGGTTAGATAACAGTGGTCCATCTACCTCAGATAAGATTGGAGTGTTTTTCGGTGATAGAATTTATTTTATTCTCATAACGGCCTATGAATAAATCTATTATATAGTTTGAGGGCTGTAAATCTTTGGTACATCACAAAAGTCCCTCTAAATCGAATCTGCGGGTTTATGATTCAGGAACAGGATCTATGAGCGTGCAGGCTCGATTTACTCAAGTACAAAATGATTGACTCGGTATCTGCTGTCTTACATAGCTGGTCCCAATTAACTGAGCAAATGTTCGGTTCATCAAACACAAAACAATTTCAAAGTGCCCTAGATGGTGCGCAGACTCATCTGGTGCAATTTAAGGTGATAAGGTACCCCTTAATGGCACGCAGGTCATTGGTAAAAACCTTTAGGAGTGAGGTTTGTCCCTCTAATCTCCTATAAATGATATAGAGTCAAGCTGATTTTTTCAGGTTGATCTCTTCACAAAAGGTGAGTGTAAATGATACAGTGATACATTTACCTCAAAGTATAGATTTTCGGCATTTTGCCATGCAATACAATGTCTAAAACATAGATACAACTTCAACGGTTAGTCGATATCGGGTAGCTAATTTCCGGCTACTTTTCTTTCGAGCGATCATGTGTACTGAGTTGATGTTTTCATTAGATACCACCTGTCCTGAGTGACCCTCACGCAAAAATAGACATAGAACATTTATAACGTTTAAATTTTGGCTAAATTTACATTAATCAGTAAGTATTATGTTGTTTAAATTTGATACAGACTGGATGAATCAATTCTTTTTCACAATTTTGAACCATTACTTCATATCGTTGATTTTAGGGGTCGATATCTAATTCTTTTTCCAACAATATAGAATAGACATATTAAATAAACATAAAATTATTTTTGGGTTTTCTCATTGGTTTTTTACATAATACACACTCATAAACACAATATTACCTCGAACAATTTTACAATTTTTGGCATTTGTGAAGTTGGTACTTCTGCTTGATGCGTTCTTTTGCTTACAGCTGATTATTGATTTTCATAATCTCCAAGCAATTTCCAGTATTTTCAGGCCAAATGCTTCTATTCTAATATCCTCAACATTTCATTTAATAATATTTACACAATTTGTGCACAGATTTTGAATTGGACAAATTTATCTGGCCATATTTTTAATAATTATCCCTTTTCCAGGTCTGTAATGAGATGTCCACAAGAATTGTTTTTGGTTTGAGTGGGAACTCGACCTCGCCTCGTTGTGGACAAATTATCAAATATTTACACGGTGAGTATTACAGATATAAAAAATTGTTTACATCATTATCTTCTCTAGTTGGATTGATGCCTACTTATCTCGCTAACTACTAATGTTTGTTTATCCTTTCGTTATGATTGTTTACATCCATAGTTGTGATACCTTCTCCTTAGGTTAGCTAGGCTAATACTGTGAACTGGATCTTTGTTGTTGATGTGTCATATAAAATTTTTCAGTAATACTGGATATCCTTCAAAGTTGACTTGATTGAAGATCTTTCATGTAGTATTATGGTGATAAATAAATTTTGGATAGGTGCTGACTTCTTAAATATTCCAATACGAGGTGAAATGAGACACGTTCAGGTTATGTTTACTATATTGTTGTTATTGGAGACAATCTCAACCGCTAAGAATGAATCCAGTGCATAATATGCTGTTAGAATATGAAGCTTTACTATTATTTAATGAAGTTGAATTTGAAGTTTTACTCCGCCGTCCCTCATTCAGTATTATTTGATTAAGCTCGTTCCTTTCCGACGATTCATTTTCACAAACTTGAGGCCCTGGTATTCCAGATATCGGTTCAAAATATTTATCCGCCTTGTTCCTTTTACTCTATTCCAGCAATTACTCAATTTTGATTGTTTTAATACCACCATTCATCAGTTTTCTCCAATCACATTCCCTCACTGCTTTCGGATCATGTTCACTACACCAACCTATACCAGCTTTCCATTTATATCTTCCCATCATGCTTACAATAATAATAAAAAACATCAAATTGCTAATCTTCACTTTATCAACAAATTTTCTCAATAACAGCATCACAACCTTTAACAATAACATCATCATATCAATATTGCAACCTTCCGTTAATACAGCAGCCACACTGATAATAGACATAATACAGTACATCAAAACGTTTCTTCTCCCTTTCATAATACAATTCCTTAATGAACAATAATCAAGTACTTTCATTTCCCATATACAACTCATTAATCTTTTCGATTTCATACAACACATTTTTATATTCAATAATTCCATCCGATAGTCCATCACATCTTCCTCCCAATAACAATAATCCATGATTGCATTTCTTTTATTTCCAGGTTTTATTCCAATCGTCCTTCCAATTTTTGTGGTCACATAGATAAGTGGCTTGCTCGAATCTAATGTGCCTTCTATGCATGCTATCAGTTGCTTTCTGTCCCTCGTCCTGGAGCCGGTCGTTGTGGTCCATCTCGTAGGCTGCTTCACAGTGGTTCTCGTCCGGTGTCTGTGCGTCCTTCTGGCGGTGCGGTTTGAAACGGGCATGGGGGCATCGGCGGTGTGTTTCTTCCCTCTCTTCTTCCACCTCCTGGCCTTCCGATGCTGGTTCCTCCTCCTATTCCTCCCAAAGTCGTCCAGCTGGTCCCAGGTCTCAAGCTCCTTCTCGGCGGCTGGTGGCTGTTTAGGCCCGGTGTGTCTCTGCCTTTTTCCAAACATTGTTCTCCTTGATTGATGTTTGGATGTTGGCACTTTTGACTTTGTAGGCTTGTATTTATTTTCTGAGGGTAGTTGCATATGTTTGGATTTTGTTGCTGTTGTTTTGTGGCAATGTGTACTATTCTCAATACTTGGGGGCGTTCTGCTTACAGGTGGATCCGGGATTGTGTGCGGTAACTGCTGCTGCTCAACTTGGATTTCAAGGAGGCCTGGGGTCGTCGCGCATATACTCCATCCAGGATTGTTGCATACAAGGTGAGTTGAAGCAGGTGGTAATTTATTTGTGTTTTCTATCATGGTCCCTTGTAGGTCATTCTGGGAGTCCATGCAGCAGCTTACTTCTTCTGTAAGTGAGGTGCATGCTATTTCCGGTAGGGCTTCAGATCTGGTAAAATGGATGATGTCCTTTGTAGATTGTAGGTCCTTGCAATCGGTAGAGTGAGTATCAAGGGTCACATGTGAGTGTTGTTGTATGCGTCCTTCTACATCATTGACCTGCCTTGCTACTTTAGTAGTTATACCCCTCCTCTAATCTATGGTCTTTGGTGGTTATGTTAGCACATACTTTATCAAATATGTCATCCAATCAATTTATGAGTTTGTTGTCAGCATCGATAAGAAATTGTTTAAACTTCTCTATATTCCACTTTCTCTCTCCCTGTCGCTCACGCTCCCACTCCCTCTGCTCTTCTCGTTCCCTGTCTCTCTCTTCCTGTTGCTTGCGCTCTCTCTCCTTTTGTTCTTCTCGGTCCCTGTCTTTCTCTTCTCTGTCCTTGCGCTCCTACTCCATCTTCTCTTCTCCGTCTCTGTCCATCTGTGCGATAATCCAAGACATCATTTCCACAAATTTCCTGTGAATGCGAATTCTTGTGCCGTCATCGCAGGTCTGTGGGTGTCTTCCCATACTAATGTTTTCCTCTGTTTTAGGTATCGGCAGAGTGGTATGTGGAGACGAGGTGGTCGGCGGGACTGACGCATTGGGGATTGCAGCATCACCAGTGACTGGCTCTTAATGATGTACGTCTGGATGAGAAACGGACGAGTTTGGATTGGTGTTGTCCATCGTGAACCAATGAATCCGCGGATAATATTATGAAATTTAAGCAGCAGTTCAGTAGTATGTGAGCAGACAAGTGAATTGATGCTGATTTGCTTAAAATAATATAAGTGATGAGATGAGTGAACAACAAATATTTATCACAGTGATTAGTGCCATGAGATGACTAGAGGATAATTCAGTTCACGTTGATCTTCAATTGTTTGAGGTAAAACATATAAAGCAATTAAAATTTAACAATAAAATATAATATATAAGACAAAACATATAACAATTTCCTGTGAGGTAGGATATGAAACCTTCTTGTTTTATAATTTCCATGTGGTTCAGTCCACATACAAAATTAATCTGTTGAATCTCAAGTTCATTCTTTCTCTCCCCTAAAAATTCATCACTAGTTGACAAATCTTCTACCCACATTGATCATGCAGGGCACGGCTTATTGATAATTGAGGTTCTGTGTCACTCTAGATTGATTATGATTGCTATGATGAATTTTCAGGCTGAATTTGACAAGTTGCGTTTGATTCAAAGTTTGAAAAAATTTCTGGGTACTAGAGAAATAATTATGTAATCTAATAGTGTAGCTGTACATGCCTAGGGGTCTCATCAGAGGCTAACACAGTTGGGCGCCATGTGTCATAGATCCGCTCCATGGGGAGGACACGGAAATATATAATCTGGATCATAAGACAAGAAACTAAGATTATAATCGTTCAACCATGAGTACGGTTTCTCCATATAGTAGGTCTTACCTTGTGTTGGCAAATATTGCAGCCTATTTTGCTCCGTGGAGGGGGGTGGATGTACAGTAGGAAGGGAATTAACAATTAAAATGGTTGGATTAAAGAAAATAATTGGACAGTCACAGTAATTGAGGCTATGATTTAACGGTATGTAGTGGTAGGTTAGGTTGACTGGCCTTTGTTTAACTGGACTATCGGTATCATTCATTTCAGCGTATCCAAGTAGAATGACTGGTGTATGGATGGAATAGATTGGAAAAATCAATTTGCTCAATAGAGGGTTTGGCGGTCTACAAAAGTAGCCGAAGTAAGGGATCTGAGTTTCTAACTTAACACTGTAGGTGGTTATATCATAGTGAGATGAAATTGAATCCAATTTGATAATAAAATGCAGTTCAATTTGAATCTGCTGAGTATGAATTATGCTGTCACTAGGATCGGACAGAGATAGTAACTTAGGAGTGAACTTTTTCTCCAAATGATGACTAATATATTTAGAATCTAATAATTGTGCCGTGGTTGGGGAAGATATTAGACCGCATGAAACAACAGACAGAATAGCAAATCCATGACAACCAGGTCTCTGATAAGTACTATAGGTTGTATGAAGGCAAAATGCTGAACCAAAATAGTAAATATTTCGAGTACCAAGTTCAATTCTAAAGTTGTCTATACGATCTATTACCTCTCCTTGCAACGTTGATCGGCTGATAATGCAGGATTCACTTCACCTCGGTGTGGTAGGCTAGTGGGAGTCGATTTATTATTTGATTCTGTGGGATATTCCTAATAAAAAGATTCATTATTTGGTAAGAAAATCGACCACCATTTACCACCAGAAGAAATAATAGTCTCATAATAGATACTATACTCGATAATGTCTGACTATTGCAAAACAGGATGTGTCCTGCACGATCAATATGTGTCAGTCTAGAAAGAACGAACTTGGAGGTTTAATGAAGTAAATCCAGTTTGATGTAACGGTAATATGGATATATATTCTGAAAGATATACTTTTACAGCAGATATTGAATAAATTAATGAACAGATTATACAAATTATGATTTCCAATGGATACAGAATGAATATTGGATGATAGCGGATTTGAATCTTCAAATTATGATATTATGTATAAATTTGGTACTCTTTGATTGAACAAAATAAAATGGATAATAGCCCTCGGGAAGGGTCATAAACTGCACTAGTTAAGTAGGCAAAATAAGTTGATACAGAATTATGATTCAGAAAATAGAATAAATTAATAATTAGAATTATTATCAGGGTGTGGTTTCGCTTAAGGAAAATAGACCTTTTGGCTAAGTAAAGCATATATATTTAAATTTATTCAATACAATGAAAATCATCTATGAGAACTTTGTACCCTTAAGACTACAGTCATGACTTTTCTTTAATGGACGAATTTGTATGCTGTGTAATTTTCGTAGATTTATGGGGATCCCCTTTTATATATTCGAATAACTCACATAGACTTTTGTTTCTGTTTCTTGTTTTCGAATTATATTCGGCCATAGAATATATCGTTCCGGCTGGATCCTTCAGCATGGCGAAAAACGTCGAACAGACCTTACTAATAAAGTTTCAGGGTTTATTCATATGAAATTGAGAATTTTAATATCACATTCATTGTAGGAACTTTGGAACAACTTTTTTAAAACAGAAAGACAAAGATTGAATTACATCAAACAGAAATTGAAGCTTTTTAACAATTAAGTACATGGACTAGGTCTGCATCCTACCAATGATTCTTGCAAAATGGCCTCGAGTCTTCCTGTTCTAATTTTCACTTGAGTTTCTTCTTCAAATTTTATCTCACAAATTTACATATTAATTCAGGATTGGTCAGATTCTGTGACGTAACCAATATGCTGAAAGTGTGGTGTCAATGTGTCCAACGTTAAAGCTTTTAAATAGGGCGAAATTCTTGATTTTGGGTTGTTCCATAAATTATTGTTTAGTTCCATATTATTATAAGAATACACAAATAAATAATGAAATTTGTCTATGATGATATGCATTTGTGAATAACTTCGAAAGATAGCTAATGATTATAGAAATAGACGCTTTTAAACATAGAAAGACATAATATAAGAATATATATGCTTGTAATAATAACGAACATATAATAAATAAATATTTTTTTTTTTTGTTTAAGGTTTTTTATATTTATTTATTTATTTATTTATTTATTTATTCTTACAAAAATCTAGGAGTGCAACAGGCATAACAGCCCAAAACGCACTCATGAATACAGGAAATACATTATTAAAAATTATTACAAAAAATAGATATATATAAATACTAGAAAAGTAATAAAAGAGAATGATTGAAATGGTACATGTGAAAAACAGAAAAGGAAAATAGTATAATAGCTACTCTGAGAAAGAAAAGAACAATGTTAAAGGTAAATGATAAAATTTGAATTTTGATATTCAATAAGATCAATCATAACCACATAAAATAACAACATATAACCTACATATTACATATGGTTCTAAGAGAAGTGATAATAACTAGACAAAAAGGGATCAAAAGGGAAGTGGAAAAAATATTAAAAGTTAGTTAGTGGAAAAGGGACCATGGAGAGACAAAAAAAAGGCCATTGTGAAAGCCAGAAAATTAAACACAGTCTAAATTACTCTTCAACATGAAGAATGGAGACATTTTTCTCTTGATAAGCTCCATTTAGACAAGCAGAAGAGATCCACCTGACCATCACAGCAGAGGAATATACGAGGAATACGATTCATTGGTGAGTAATAATGACCAACCGTGTTATCTACAGATTGAGAACTCTTGCCGATTACGATTATTGAAGACAGGAACCTTAAAATTCAGCCTTGCCAACAGATTAGGACTGCTCACGGAACCGTTCACAAGACCATAGAGGAATAAACAAGAAGTACCTTCCGTCTGGATGCCAAAGTCTCAAAGCTGAACATGCTGCGCAACACACCAGTTGGAAACCCCAAAGGACAAGGACGATTCTGTTTTCTACAAAATAACAATCTCAAGAATTTATTCTGAACAATTTCAATCTCATGTATCAGACCCACCTGATGGGGATCCCAAACCACTGCGCAATATTCAAACAAGCTCCGAACAAGGCTAGGAAAGAGAGCCATCAAGCCTTCAACATCTCTAAACCCAGCCGTAGATCTCATGATGAAACCCAGCATCCTATTAGCCCTACCAACCAAAGAATGGACATGGGGAGCAAAACTCAGAGAAGAATCAAACCACACCCAGATCCTTGAAACTATCGACTCTAGAGAGTTGAAAGCCGTTAATTCTATAATTGAAAATAGGATAATTCACTTACGAGTGTAGACCATAAATTTACATTTGCCAACATTGAGATCGAGGCCGTTATCAGTGCACCACCCCGAGACAAAATCCAGGTCACTTTGCAGCAGAACAGAGTCATTATGACAATCAATCCTCCTGTAGATCTTCAAGTCATCAGCAAACATCAAACAATTGGATTGCAACAGGCAGCCAGGTAGGTCATTAATAAACATTAAGAACAACAAAGGACCCAAATTACTACCCTGAGGCACACCAGAGGAACTGACATAAGTGCTAGATTTCAAATTCAAGACAGAAACATAATTAAGACGATCACTCAGGTAGTCAGAAAAGAAACTAACAAGCTGAGGCACCAAACCAAAACTAGATAATTTGCAAACAAGCCGCTTATGACTGATTCTATCGAAAGCCTTGGAAAAGTCAGTGTATACTACATCCACTCTACCCCCAACATCAAGCGCCTCTGAAACATCAGCTGTGAACTCAAGCAAGTTAGTTGTGGTTGAGCGACCCCTCAGGAAACCATGCTGACTATTAGATAAAAAGGGACCAATATGACAAATCACACAATCATAAAGCACTCTCTCAAATACCTTAGCAAAAGGTGACAATTGAGTTATTGGGCGGAAGTTGGATATGTCATTCCTTCTTCCAGACTTAAATATGGGAATAACCTTACCATTTTCCATCTGGTGGGGAACACTGAAGACCTCAAGGACAGATCAAAGATGAACTTCATGGGAGGCCCAGTATTTCAGCACAACCCTTTACAATAAATGCAGGAACATTGTCAGGGCCACAGCCAGAGCTAGGTCTCAGATTACCTATTGCTGCCAATATTGTACTCAGGTCAATAGAACCAATTGAAAGGGAAGGGATATTAATTCCAGGATTGATGTTGCCATCGTCGACATCAGCCAAGTGTGTGTCATCAGAAAAAACTGAAGAAAAATATTGAGCGAAGCCATCCGGCAAATCATGCAAACCAAAAACCTGGTCACCCAAATGCATACCTTCATGAGTAGAGCCATTAGTTCTCCTTGAGTTGACAAAACCCCAAAAGCTCTTGACATCACTTTTGATACCCGACTCCACCCTGGATATATAGTTACTATATTGCCGAGCAATCAACTGCTTGACCCGAGTTCTCAAGCTTTTAAATTGTTCCAAGGTATAAAGAGAAACTCTTCTTTTTAGCACACCTATCCTTCCTTTTCATTAATCCTATTATTTCAGCATTAAACCATGGTGGATATTTAGTGCCTCCCGCCTGACCCTCCTCTTTGGCACACAATTATCAAAGCACTCATAGATGAAGTTGTAAAATATATCAACAGCTTCATCCACACCAGAAGAATTATAAATAAGTTCCCAATGACAATCTCTCAACTGAGTATAAAGCATGAGATAGTCTGCCCTCCTGAAGTCATACAGTTCAATACAATCGAACGGGAATTAGGAAATGTGGACAACATCTGAACTGTAATGACAAGCGATGGATGGTGAGCATCCTCTGGAACCAGGAAATATCACAACGCTCGACATTAATTTCAATGCTGGAAAAGACCAAGTCCAAGATACGATTATTACAATTGAGAACTGTATTACAGAGAGCCAGCTCATAAAAGTTAACGAAAGAGGCCAATCTTCTGGCAGAAGGAGAGCCCAGCTCCAAACAATACCTATCATTGGTATTTCAGGTAAGTTAAAATCCCCCAAAAAGATCAACTTATCACCAATAGCTGCATAACAGATTCCAGGTGACTCAAATAGGTATCGAAGTACTGAAAGCTAGAAGAGCAAGGAATGTAAACAGCGATTACTGTATGGCTAACACCCTCAAAGTTGATATTGACACCAAGACTCTCGTACGGATCAAGAGTTAAACAGGGACATAGATTAGAGCGAACCCTACGATTAACAGCAATCAGGACCCCACCGCCCATACCTTGTGGCCTATCTCTCCGATAAATAATATAGGAGTCGGTGAACAACTCACTGTCCATGATTCCATTACACAACCACGTCTCAGTGATAACAATAACATCATAATCAGAAGCCAAGAGTGAAGTCAGAAATGAGTGTGTCTTTGTCCTCAAACCTCTAACATTTTGATAGTATATTGATAAATATTTATGCTGCTCATTCACTCTCTCCATGATATGTTAGAATATCAACCCTCAATCATCATATACTGGCTAAGCTAATCTGTCTTCATATTCTAACAAGTAATTTTTTATGATAGTTCATTAATAAATATTCAGGCCTATTCGCATAGAATAAAAGTATAAAATAAAAAGTTAATATTATATAATTTTTATGATCGATCATTAGTCGAACTGCCTTCTCAATTTGCTACTTGTTACAAGTTAGCTTTGGTCTGTTTTGGGGTTATTTTTTGTTTCAAATCTAACCTTCAAATATAATTTTACTGACCCAATCCATAACATACAAACATATATGGTTTTTTCTGTGACAAAATTTTGCAAGGCATATAATTACTGATTTATTTATTTCATACTTTGTAGGTAAGATAACAGTCGTCTATCTACCTCAGATAAGATTGTAGTGCTTTTCGGTGATAGAATTTATTTTGTTCTCATAACGGCCTATGAATAAATCTATTATGTAGTTTGAGGGCTGAACAATCTTTGGTACATCACAATGGAAAGAATAAAAATATGGTTTTCTTTTCTCTACCCACTACATACAAAAAAATATATCCTCTGGTTCTGTTGATACTGACCTTTAATACTCACCTTTACCGCCTTGGATTCGAACCTAGAACCTCAAACTTGGGAAGCTGACTTGCTAACCACTACACCATAGAGGATTTATGTTTAGAGACTCAAATTATATAGAATATGATACTTCTTCATACTAATGATAATGAAGAATTGAGAAGTGAGTCATGATGTCAAACAGTGAGCTATGTCTGCAGGATGCAGTGATTGAGCTTGAGGAGGAGGAACTAATCATGGTATCATCTCATTGACAGACATTTTCAACAATGCAGGACACTTGAGTTCAGAGTTTAGGGTTCAGAGTCCAGAAGTCCAGAGTTCAGAGCCCCAAGTCCAGAGTCCAGAAGTCCAGAGTTCAGAGCCCCGAGTCCAGAGTCCAGAAGTCCAGAGTTCAGAGCCTGAGTCCAGAGTCCAGAGTTCAGAGCCCCGAGTTCAGAGCCCCAAGTTCAGAGTTCGAAGCCCCGAGTTCAGAGCCCCGAGTTCAGAGTTCAGAGCCCCAAGTTCAGAGTTCAGAGCCCCGAGTTCAGAGTTCAGAGCCCCAAGTTCAGAGTTCAGAGCCCAGAGTTCTTTTTTTTCATTTATTCCCGATTTTATGTGTTTTTGATTTTTTTTTTTTTCCAAATTTTTTTCAACCCTCCTTTACCCACGCACCAATTTTCTTCAAATTGTACCACGTGCGAATCTATAATGAACTGAATCTATAATGAACTTTGAATCTATAATGAATTATTGGTGTGATCACTCTTTAAATATATTCGAGATTGGTATTAAATATCAATTAATGAACCTACAAGATCATAACTATGAATGACAAGTTGAAAAATGATATTTATTGAATAAGTCCATGTAACAATCACAATTTGATCAATAAGAATTGAATTGAGGGCCTACAAAAAATTTAAATATGTAAGCCTATTTCACTTTAACTTATAATACCAGCATTTGAATCTACAATTCTGTATTAGGTCTAGATATAAACTCAAATATTATGTTTTCAATTTCATTTATTTCCAACCTTTATTGAAATAACTCTATAGATTCAAATGTATACACTATTATGAAACTCAAAAAGCTTTTTATGTTTTTAGTGAGTTCACGAATAAGTAGCATGTATATATGTATATTCAAGTAACCTACGTGTGAGCAAGTCTGTGCTTGAGAAAAACAACACCAATGAACAACAGTTTTCTCATTGTAACAACTCACAGGATCGACAAGTTGTGAGTGATTTTGAATGATTCTTACAAACAAACTTTTTTGCACTTAAAACATCTAATTGTTGTGTTATTATTTTTGTGTTTACCACACTCATGACATGGTCCTCTTTTTCGTTCATTTGGAAGCTCAGTTTCCATCGCAGCTGCTTGAAATCCTGATTCACGATAAGAAGAAAGATACAACTGAATGTCTGTGGGTAGATTTTTCAGCATTGCTCTACTTTTGAAGTTTGTCTCCAAAAGACCAAATGCTAATCCATGCAGGTATTGTGATCTCCTGAATTTTTCTGGTTCGATTTTCCCATAATTATTTGCAACATATATTACGTGAGAATTTACACCAGCCATATCAAGGAATCGAAAAAATAGTGACAAAGGCCATCGTCTGGTATTCCTTGCTGTTGAATATGCAGAGCATTTTTGATCAACAGTGTCGACCCCTCCTTTCGTACTATTATAATGTAGAATCATTTCGGGCTTTCCAGTGTCAATGTCGATTTTCCCTACATTGTCCATTGTTGAAAGTAGTAGAACACTTTTATTCTTCTTTGGCACAAAGGATACAAGAGTACAGTTGTCTTGGAAACCAAATAGAGATGACCGAACAGGACGTTGTCGATTTGCCAGAAATTCGGGGGGGATTTCTCTCTTATTCTTTTTCATAGTCCCTGTGAATGTTATTCCATTGTCAAGAAGATACATGGCTAGTGGGATAACTGGAATAATAATTATCCGAGGTCAGATTGCAGTTGGTGTTCATAATAGGCTGTACAAGCCGCTTCACTACATCTTCTGGCTTGTTGGAGACTGCAAAGGGACCTGCAAATTGAGTACCACAATACACTTCGAAGTTGAATGTGTAGAATGTCTTGCTGTCACATAGAGAATATAATTTCGAACCATATTCTGCCGGTTTTGCAGGCATGTACTGTACAAATCCACAGCGCCCACGGAAAGGATGAAGCATTTTGTCAATAGTTACGTATTCAGATAAACAGTAACTCTCCTTACAGTTTTTGTTGAACTGTTTGTATATACTCCTGATTGCTGCTAATTTGTCAGTCTGCTGTCTTTCACTTCTTGTCTCTCGATCGTCGAACCTCAAGGCTTGAAGAAGTAGAGCGAATCTGTTGTAGCTGTATACAGCTCTACAAACCAGCATCCCTGTACCATCTGAATTCCAAGAAATACATGCATTGGCACGGTTACCCTTACACACTGACAAAATTATAAGTAAACCAATAAGGGCCATTATTTCTGCCCTATCTGTAAGTTAATAGTCTCGATCCCTGTATTCTTTCCCTCCTGCCAATTTTTTTTCCTTCACCAACTCACGTTTTGACTCAATAAACTGATTTGTATGTAACACTATCCCGTCAATCACATTAATTGAAATGAATTTCAGAAAACAATCAATTTCACTAGCTGCATCCCTAGCAACGCGAGTAGGCCCTGGTAAAGTCTTCACAATATTTCTACTTGATGTTTTTGCCTTGGGCAGTGCAAGTGAATTAGAAAGCCAGAATGTTTCTTGGTCTTTGCTCATAAATACACTAGAATCACAATCTCTTACTCCAGGAAATACAATATCTTCGTCTGCAGACTGTTTGCTGTCACTTGAATAATTATCCACCAAAATATTCTCTTCCTCGCCATCACTATTGTCCAAAAAATCATAATTTTCTTCCGGTTCCTCATCTGAGAGCTCTTGTAGGACACGCTGGTAGTCATCTTGTCTGTAAGTAGATTGTTCACTCATAATAAATCACTTATATACTTGATATAACTAGTGTATATAACACTATATACACCACTACATATATAACTATACAATTACACTTGATACAACAACACTATACACTTATATACACTAATATACTTCATTCACTACTTTCAAATCGCATAGTACCACATGCGGCATATAGTGCAGACTATTGTTTTTGTGTTGTACCGTGCGCGGCCCGGAGTGCTGACAACTGTATTGCTCAATTCAAAGGCCAAGATCGTACTGACAGGAGTGGGAGAAATAGCCAGGAATGTACTGACACATTTGGAACATTTCCAGCATATGTTAGCTGTCCGACTATGTCAACAAATCAACGTCAGAGCAAAGATATGATGGATAAACAAAATCTGCGGCATGCAGTGCTGCAGCGCGGGTAACGAAGGGTTAATTTTTTTTTTTTTTTTTTTAATTTTTTTTTTAATTTTTTTTTTTTTTTTTTAATTTTTTTTTTTTTTAAATATTTTTTTTTCATTTTATTTTTTTTAAATTTTTTTTTTCCATTTATCCCGATTTTATGTGTTTTTAATTTTTTTCTTATTTATTCCCGATTTTATGTGTTTTTAATTTTTTTTCAGGAATATAATATGAATATATATATAGCTATAAAATGCACTGGTTCTTACTCTTGATGATGATGGAGAAAAGTAATCCGAAACAAATACACGAAAATCACACACACACATGTACTGGCAGCACGACTGCACAAGACACCACTGTCCCACTCCTTGCAGAACAACTCCTTTTATAGCCCCCAGTTCAAGATCCCCAGTGATTTATTTCCCATTTATTCCCGATTTTATGTTTTTAATTTTTGTTTTTTTTTAATTTTTTTTTTTGAGGTTAGGTTTGATTGATTTGGGTGGACTTGAGGTTAGGTTTGGTCGACTTGGGTGACCTTGAGGCTAGGTTTGGTCGACTTGGGTGACCATGAGGTTAGGTTTGGTTGACTTGGGTGACCTTGAGGTTAGGTTTGGTCAACTTGGAAGACCTTGAGGTGAAGGGCAACTCTGGCACACTTGTGTTTGCAACTTTTTTTTTATTTTTTATTTTTTTTTCTTTTATTTATTTTTTCTTTTTTTATTTTTCTTAATTCTATTTATTATATTTTTTCATTTTTTTTTTTTTTAAATTTTTTTTTATTTTTTTTTTTTTTTAATTTTTTGTTCAATTTTTTTTTTCCATTTTTATTTTTTTTC
>NC_052507.1:57009242-57055383 GCF_014356525.2 Nilaparvata lugens
CAGAAGTGATGAGAGGAAAATGTAGGGAGAGGGAAATGATGAGAGGAAGAAGCAGGCGAAGAGGAATTTGGTGTTTGGGGCACGACCCTGAGGTTGGCGGGGGAGAGGAGGAGGAGTCAATCTGCTCACAAACAAAGGTCAGTTTCAACAAATATTATTAACTTGTATGTGTACAGATTTTTTTATAAAACAATCGATCATTGGAAAAAAAAAAATCTGTACACATACAAGTCTTTGATTATTATTATTTGATAGCAAAGAATTATTGTTTAAAGTAATCACTCATGCATAAATTATTTGATCACAGAAAATATTATTTGAACTGATTAGAGATACAATTGAATTACAAGATATTAGTGTTAAAAGTAATCGCTCATGCATAAATTATTGATCACGGAAAATATTATTTGAACTGATTAGAGATACAATTGGATTACAAGATATTAGTGTTAAAAGTAATCGCTCATGCATAAATTATTTGATAGCAAGGGAATATTATTTGAACTGATTGGAGATACAATTGGATTACAAGATATTAGTGTTAAAAGTAATCGCTCATGCATAAATTATTTGATAGCAAGGAAATATTATTTGAACTGATTGGAGATACAATTGAATTACAAGATATTAGTGTTGGCAGATTCTGCAATTACTCACTTTGAGATTGTGTAGTGAATCTATTGATCAAGTTCTCTAGTATGATTTGACAAATCTGATCTGATGATAATCTGAAACAAATAAGACACTTATCAAATTTTCAACAGAAACGTGCTGCAGTGGAGAAAAGTCATCACTTGTCACCTAATGAAGGAAGTGCAGAGGGCAGAGGAGGATGAGAGGAGGGAGATGGACTCTGTTCAACTCATCAATCAGCCTGCACCCAAACCCTGGGTGTCACTGAGAGAGTTGAAAGAGGATGTAACCTACCCCATTATCAGCGCAAGGGAGCATACCAATAAACACAGTCGGCGTGTAATATTAAAAATAAGGAATGCAGGAAGCAAATCTACCTCAAAGATTTGCTTCCTGCATTAGCAGAGAAAAAATAGAACATTTTAACATCAACTGTAAAAATTATTGTGCTAGTAACACATAAGTCGGTAAATTGGTCGGATATAAAAATTGTTATTGCTTAACAATTTTTATATCTGTATACATATGACCTATGTGTTACGAATTGTATGTATGTGTGAATAGTTGAATAAAATGTGTGCATATTTGATAAAAAATTGTTTTCAATTCTTACCTGTTGTTGACGATGTTGATAAGTTCGTAATGAATATCACACAGAAGAAGAAGAAATGCTTTAGCTGCTCTGTTGTGAATGATAATTTAAATAAGGTGAGCAGGTCTTTTATAGTTTGTTGTGAGCATGCTCAGTAGACTTACTGCTAGAGGCACACAGCTGTGCAGGCAAGCGCTGGCAGCTTCTCGCCCCCTCCTTCTCATGCTCCCACAGATGTGGGTGGGCACACCTCCCCCTTTTCAAATCACATTCACCTTTTCAGATTCTTATAAAAGAATCGCATAAATCTTGTAAAAGGTTGACATATTATGAGAGAGAGTGAACGATATGTTGTTTCAGTCTACACCTCCGTGATTGATTGTATAAACACTTGTGTGAGAGAGAGAAGTACAGACCTATAGTTTTCACCCTAGACATTTTTGACTATATCGATAAATCTTGAAAAAGGTTGTGTGAAGTAACTTTAACGACTAAACACTTGTCACATAAATCGATTTTTTCATGTAACGGTTTTCGATGTAGGAGTTATTGGGGTTAGCAAGGGACCTCACAGGGAGCAGAGCAGATGTGAGGCACGCGCGAGCGAATGCACGCGCCACTTTACTCTAAAGAGGTGAACTGTCAACACGATGTCTAACTATTTTGACTGCACAAGTTTCAATGAGTTCTCTATAGAAGCAAATCCTGTAGTTAATTGGGGTTTTGAATTTTATGCCTATGATTTGGTTTGTGGTAACAAAGGTAACATTTCCCGATAATGGTGAAATTCACCTTAAAATTATCGATATTGATAGTGAAGCCGACTTTAAACATACTATCAAGTTGCCGAAAGAATATTCAGTGGTTTTGAATGAGAATAACATCAGAAGTTTTAATTCTCGTTCATGGGAATTAAATGTGAGCGGAAATCGTATCTTCTTAAGGCAGTTTCATGGTAACTATAGACGTTGAGTTCCGTCCCGAGTGAAATAGGTCTGAGAATGTGTAAGTATTTTTGGATATGCTAGCACATTCCAATTATACTTACATATTGTCGGAGAAATCACTTTAAAAAAAAACGACTGCCATGTTTGTACAGCAAAAGAGCTCAATTTTTTACACATTCATAATCAGTTTGATTGAACTCTTGACTGTCAGTTGGAAAGCAAGCATAATACGATTATAAAACTTATACTAGATTCCTTCCTTTCGTAATGCTGCTGAGAAACGTTTTCACTTTAATCTGTCAGTATAGGAACGTTCAATCAAAATGGAACTTGATTCTTGTCTCCTTTACTCGCTTTCGTAATAAAGAAGGGTGCGGGAAAGAGATGTGACGAGTAAAAGAAGAAATGCTGGTTGTGAGAAGCGAGGGGAGCGTATAACATTAGTATAACATTCTCCCTTTACTCGGCTTAGAGAAGGGTGCGGGAAAGAGATAAGGATCAATTGAGCTCGTCATTGTAGTATATCATTGGAGCGAAATGGATTCACTTCAATCTGTCAGTATAGCATTAGATGTAGAAATATGAATTTGCTTCAATCTGACACCAAAGGAATTTCTCAAAGTGAGTCTGGCATTAGAGCGAAATGCATTCACTTCAATCTGACAGTATAGCATTAGATGTAGAAATATGAATTCACTTTAATTTGACACCAAAGGAATTTTTCCCTCTCAAAGAGATTTTTTCCCACATCTATCATTCACCTCAATCTGTCAGCATAGCATTAGATGTAGAAATATGGATTCACTTCAATTGACAGTAGAGAGAGGGAATTTTTCCTCCTAAAAGGGAAATTTTTTTTTCCCTCACTGGAGAGAGAGAGAGAGAGATATCTTACCCCCCTCACCACCACTGGACAGGGGGAAGGGGAAATCTATTTTTAGAAAGAGAGAGAAAGATATATCTCCCTCTCTCTCTATCCCCCTCACCTCCACTGGACAGGGGGAAGGGGGGAGAGGGGGGAGGGGGATTTCGAGCAAAAATGTGGCTTCAAAGTATCAACCTTCCTCTACTGGCTTAGATCTTTGAATAGTAGACTTGAGATGCGCGGCAACACTAGCGTCAGGTGATAAATTTTCATAACGGTAAGGAAAGTTGTGTGAGTGCGCCACACCAGATTTTTCATTTTTGGTATGAAGACCATGATTGTGATTCACAGATGTTGAAATCATCTCAAGAACGATATTACGATCTTTGGTGGAGAAAAAGCGAACCACGTACATCCAGTGTGTTTGTACGGACAGACAGTTGGAAGAGCTCGTATAATTGGTAAGTTTGACATAGTTTGTATTTATTGTTACACCTGAGATTTCAAAGTCTGATTCTATTGCCATATCAATTCACTATCAAACGAACTATGTTTGATCTTTTCGAATGATAATCTCTCAGATTTATTATCTGAAACTTGAATTGCCTCAAATGATATTCTGTTAAAAAACGTGTATTTCAACAGGTTAATTTATCATTTCTAGGTTATGATTGTATGAAAACCTCGTTATGCAATCATCTGACACATACGTGGTTTTCATATATTTTACACGTTATTGACGTCAAAACGTTTACACCTTATTGACATCAAAACGTTTACATAGTTTTCACGCGATTTTTGCAAGACTTCAATGAAGTGAAGATTCATGTATGTGATAATTTAATATAAATAAATAATATAATTATATCGAATAATTTTCCAATAAACTTGGTAATCCGCAATAACATTCTTATTTTTTTGCAGAAGATGACATCAAGAGGACAAATCAGTATGAACATGGTGAAGCGATTTTCATCGAAAAAGGATGAAAACGATTCAGGTAAGTCGATAGTATGAATGTTAAAGATAAATCCTTTTAAAATTGTATTACAAAAACCTCAAACTCTGCGTTATGGAATAACTTATCACTCTTTCATTTTCCACAATTTTGCATCTGCCTTTCTTGACCAAAATTGTATCAATCATAGACTACTTTTTTCTCTACTTCTTTTCTGATATTGATTCTGACATTTATTGGAAAACCCCTTTATAAATTATTGAGACGATTTTCATACTGCCAGTAACATACTAAGATATCTCAAAAATAATTCATTTGATATGTTTTTTATAGAATTTTCAACCAGGTTGAGTTGCTTTATTTATTTTCTATCGGATTGTATGAATGGAGTTTTCCAACATTCAGATTGTATGATAATATTGTTTATTAATTTCTCCCAATGCTAATTGAGTTAGGTGTTATTTTAAAGAGTTTATTATATTTTCGCAGGTATTTCCCTCTTGCTGGAAGACTTGGGTCTTAACTTTAGTTGGGGTCTAGAAGGTATAGTATCTGATAGTGAAATTAATCAGGACGATGTCAACGCTCCAAACTTTGAACCCACACAATCTGAAAAAAAATGATCCAAGGAATATAGTTCATCTGATGGTGGAATGAATCAGGAAGATGTCAACGATCCAAACTTTGAACCATAGCCCAGTCAACGAAGTGTTATAGAGGAAAAAGTTTGGAAGACAATATTGTTCACCCTGCAGTCCTGTTTGGGGTAGTGAGGAGGTAAGCATATCAAAAGTCCCCACCCCTACCCCCTTTGCCAATTGGGTAGGGGTGGACTGGTTCAAAGGTACCATTTTTTGGTTTCTCGCATATAACTCGAAAATTATGCATTTTACAGACATGACTATCCTATAAGAAATCAAAACCTTCTCTATATTTCTTTCACTTTTCGAGATATCCACTCTAAAAGATGTGACATTTTTGAAAAAACAAATTTTTCTTCGATTTTTTCTCTTATAACTTTTTTAATATCGATGGGAAAAATCCATGTTTATCATAAGCTCATGCAGCATCAAATTCTCTTCAATTTGATGTATAATTTCACAAGTTTACGCACATCCCCACGACTGTTGCAGCAGCTTCAATGTTGAGTGTGAGATCTGATCTTCAGTTATGCAAAAATAGACCAATTGACAAAGGAATTTGGAGAGAATGTTTTGAACACAATTTTTGACTCCGCAGCTTTGTTGAGACGAGTTATGGGGTGAACATATCAAAAGTCCCCATCCCTAACCCTTGTGCTGAAGGGATAAGGGTGGTTTAAAAGTTGCATTTTTCAATGTTTTGCTTACACGCTCATATCTTGAAGAAAATGCGTTCAACCGACATGACTCACTGTTCAAAAATAAAGCTTGATAAATTCTCTACAATATTTGTTCAGTGGTGATTTGTGATATCTCCAACAGTTTTCGAAATATACGCTCCTAAATGTGTGAAATTATTAAAATAACAGCTTTCAATCTTTTTTTTGATGTTTCAGGGCCTACAACTCTCCAACAATGCATCATAAAAATGAATGCTTACCGTAGATTTGTAGAGCTTTGTTTTCTATTTAATTTGATGTATTATTTCACCACTTACTGTTTTGCTTCTATTGTTATAGCAGATTTGATGTTGGGGGTGAAATTTTTTTGGGGCTGCGAAGTCAAAAATTGTGTTCAAAACATTTTCTCCATATTCCTTTTAGCCCAATCAAATAGAACATCGGACCAAACAAAAATTAAGGTAATTGATTTTTTTGCTTTAGTCGGTCCATTGGGGTTCTAGTGAGGTTCTATTGGGGTTCTATGGTTTCCCACCAAAATTTCTGAAGGCATAACTTTTGGCAGCCTAAAAACTACAAAATTGTTGTACTTTTTTCAGTTTTTCCACGATATCTCCAAAACTAATTGTTCTATGAATATTTTTGTTCAATACTTTTTTGAAGAGCATTAAATTCTCTACAACTATATAAAGCGTTCATCTATCTCCTATGGGGAGCGAGTTATAACTCGTCGAAAATTGGTATTTTTTTCCAACTTTGCGGAAAATCACGAAATCCATTTATTTTTCCTTTTCACTTCTTATAAAGTTGTATTAAGTATTATTTGATTGTAATTAGAGTATTACTGAGATGTTAATACAATCACTGATGAAAGATTTTTAACAAAAAAATGTATATTTTAGGGTATTGATTGGATTTATGAGACTCATGATTTGCTGCTAACTGTTGTTGGTGAATTCAGACTTAATGCTAATTGTTAAAAAGTCCATTGTTGGGAATGAAATGTGCACGTTATACAGTATAATAGTGTGAAAATTATCAAGTACTCACTAGATAGTCCAGTTGAGGATGAAACAGCAGAATACCTCCATGGAATCTACTCTAGTAGTTGCACCAGTTTTGTGAAAGACATTCTTATTATTGCTGCCTCCTTGGACGTTTGGATGGACCTGGTTGTATGTTGCTTTCCTCCTGGAGCTCTGGTGCTTTGCCGGCCTCTCTGTCATCATCGTTTTCGGGGTTACCAAAGTCCGGGGACAGATCATCATCTTCATCCTCAAGGGTTGCCTCCACGATATTTCACAGTTCACCCCACGGCAATTTTTGCAGATGGGTGAACATTTTAATCCGGCTTTGATGCATGTACATGACTTACTACATCCAGTCTTACATTGGCAGGACACAATGTGCAGAAGAGACTCTGGTGTAGGCTGCTGTGACATTAGTGTGGGCTGAAGAACACTGCCATCACTACTTAAAGACCACCCCCAATCTGTTGGGCATGTTTTGACCTGCTGCCAAGATTGAATTTGGTGGTAGCAGTGGCAGAAGTGATGATGTACAGCATCCTCAGTTGGTGGAAGTCTTGGGAGGCTGAGTTTACTCCCAGAAGCAGACTTGGCAAAGAGTTGATAACGTAGTTGATTGAGGCCAATATCTGGGTTAGGTCTTGCACCACTGTACAGAGTCTTCGGAAACGTTTCTCCTGAATACACCACCGCCGTTTGGGTTGCATTGAGTTTCTTAAAAATGCTTACTGTGTCCTCCAGGTGTGGGTGAGCTTTGAGTGTAGAGCAGAACTCCAATTTCCCTTGGCCAAAAAAGGCAGATGTTGTGTCACAGCCACTTATGGCGTGGATGAACAGAATGTGGCTGTGATTGTAATTGTAGGATTGGGATGAAAACCACTTTGTTTCAGAGGCTCCCCTTCCTGGTTTCTGGAAGAAAAGGTTTGGGTGGTCTTGTCCCAAGGCAGTCATGATTACCAGGAGATCAATGTCTTCTCCTACTACAATCACTCTTCTGAACAGTTGGGTCTGTGCAAGGGCAGTTGTGACTATTAAAACATCTGCGTCCTCAGCAGCCTGGTGTACTCGAATACCAGAGTTTCCTAGTTCAGTTTTTAAGAGAGCAATGAGGCTTGACTTATTTCTGTCAGGAACTTTTCCTGGGGGATTTTATTCACTACATCTAAAGAAACTGCTACTTCAGGCGATGCTATCAACCGTGCTCGCCGGAGGCGTTCAGCACTTTTGGTGCCCATTGGCTCCCCTTCCAATGGATAGCCATCAAAAACAACTGCCACATTAGACCCAAAGCTCCTGTGGATGTATTTCACATAGGATTCTGCTATTTCACTGAAAATTACATTTTTAGGCCAGACAACTTTGTGAAGAATGTATCCCCCAACAAGGACAAAGAATGCATCTGGTTTCTGTGTATCTAATTCTCCTGTATCCTGTTGAATTTTATCATGCATTATGATTTCATCAAGCTTTGGAGGTTGTATGGATGTAAATGCCTAATAGAAAGATGATTTTGTTCCTTTTCTTATTCCTTCCTCTGTGAACAAAGACATGGGGTATGGAGCAAGTTCATATGTCAGCAGATCTTGAATATCAGAATCGCTTTGTTTCAACAAGCATACTCTTTGGAATAGTGTGAGTGGATTGACTGTGGTTACTTTGACATTGCCTAATCTCAAACCATTGTCAACAGTCGCCAGTGATGTAACTTCATCTTTCCTCCTGAATTTCACTGCTGCAAAATTATCTCCTATGATTCTCTTGATTCCCAAACTACCAACCTCTCTGGCCATATGGCAATTGACTTCGCTTCCTTCAATGATGCCACTGCTGATAGACATGACATAGCTGTTCTCAGGGAAAGGGTGATGTGTTGATAACCACTCTTGAAGCTTGGCTGCATCTTTAGTGTCTCGGTTGATGCGTGAGATCCTTGAATCCACATGCTGTTCACTTGTTCCAAAGGAAGCGCCAGCAAATGCCTCAAGTTCATCACATATGTTCTGCATATGGGTCATCCCCAGAGTCCATTTAGTTAGAACAGATTCTCTTATTCCTCTGCCATGTGTCAGTCCACCAATGCTTTTCTTGGATCTCATCAATGTTTGCTCTATGGTCATATCTGACCAAACCCCTGACCAATCCTTGTCAGTTCGCCGAATTGTGAAATGACTTTGGTTGTGAACTTTTCATATTCAGAAGGATCCATTGTTACTTCAAGCCTATGCATATCTTGTAGGTGGAGGTGACTGCTCTTTGCATACAAAAAGTGACCACTAGCATGGAAGTATGGTACCATTTTCTTGACAGTTTCCAGGTGAAGAGCCCAGTTGCCTGTTCGTTCAGCTTCTGTGAATTGTTTAACAAGTGTGACCATTTCAAAGTACTGGACCCACAACTTGGCAGTAGGCCCCTTGTTTGCAAGTAGAGTGAGGGCTTCTCCAAAGCTTGTAATTGCACTCTGAACTGGAATATCAATTTCCTTATTAGTTTCTCGAAAATTTAAGGTCTCTATTTTCTTCATTGCAGTGTGTTCATTTTCGGTCAAGTTGGTAAGATCTCACACTAGGCTGGCCAAAACCATCTGAAAGAGCAGGTAAGCTCTGACAGCTCATGAATAAGCATGCCCAGTCATGATTTTATCAACACTATTCACTGCATAAATTGTGGAAAACATGTCTTTCAAGCCACTACCAGCCATGATATAACCAATGGACCCCAAGAAAGACATAAGGAGGTGAAAACCCCCAGCCTTACAATCACATTTTTCAGTTCAGGAATTCCAGTTGCTGTTATATCTCTAGCTTTTAAATAGAGAGGTTGGTCAAATGTAACAAAGCATGACTTGAGGTTATGTCTTCGAGCTTTCTCAGCAGCCAACATCAACGATGTAAAGATGGTATCATAGAGTGAAGGTGGAGCATCAATGAAAGGTAGGCATATAATTTTTGATCTTTCAAACTCTTTCTCTTGTGTGAGATGTGAAGGGTGAGATGAGGGATGGGAAAATTTCATTGACATTTTAAAAGCGCTATCAAAGATTCACAAGAAAATCTTCTTTTAGAAAATAACTTGACACAGAAATATAGGTCGCCATGGATAAATAGTTATCTGATCAAGCAAATAAACTTGAGAAATGAGTTATACAAGAATGTTATCGAACAACCTAATAATGACGACTTGAAACAAATATACAATACATTCAAAAATAACTTACGTAATGAACTGAGAGAAAGAAAACAATATATTATTCAAAACTGTTTAGAGAAAGCCAGGGAAACATTAGAAAGACGTGGAAAACAATTGACGCATTAATAGGATTGAAAAAAAATAAAGAAACACTAAAACTGATTGTTGATGAGCAGGGAAATAGCATACATGATAGTAATAAAATTTCCAATTCGTTTAATTCTTATTTTCTAAATGTTGTGAATAAAATGAATGATGAATTAGAACAAACCACATTGCAAACCAGGGAAGAGTCTGCTAGAATATCAAAAATAAGGTTTCCATACAATTCTCCAACAAATTCAATTTTTCTCCACCCTACAAATCCGGAGGAAGTAGCAAGTACAATAAGAAAATTGAAAAATAAATCTTCGCCAGGTGTAGATGGGATAAGCACAAGCATGATTAAAAAACTTACATGAATTATTTGAACAAATTAACCGATCTAATTAACCTAAGTATTGCCAAAGGAAAATTCCCAAGCATGTTCAAACACAGCATAGTTATACCTATTCCTAAAAAGCCAAATTGTAAAAACATAGATCAGTTCCGCCCAATTTCACTTTTACCGGTTTTTTCCAAGATTTTAGAAAAAATATTCAAGATTAGACTTGAAAACTTTTATAAAAATAATAACTTTTTTAGTGATAACCAATATGGTTTCCGTGAAGGAAGAAGTACAGAAGCGGCAATTAAAAATCTTATTTCAAAAATAAATGACAGTTTTAGTGTTAATAATAAGTGTGCAGCTCTGTTTCTTGATATATCTAAAGCATATGATGCAATTGATAAAAACATGCTTCTAAAAAAACTTGATTTATCAGGAGTAAGAGGAATTGCCAATGATTGGTTAAGATGCTACCTTTCTAATAGGAGTCAAAGGGTCAGAATTAACGATACGTTGAGTGAACCCGGGGACATTACCATAGGTATTCCTCAAGGATCAGTGTTATCAAGTACTTTATTCCTGGTCTTTATTAACGATTTGACGGATGGTGACTTACAGGGAAAGATTACATCTTTTGCAGACGATACAGTTATATTTTATTCGGCCAAAACAAATCAAGAACTTAAAAATAAATTAGAAATGGATCTTAAGCACCTTAGGTGGTGGTTTTGCGAAAATAAATTAACTATCAACACAGACAAATCTAATATAATACAATTTAATCTTCAAAACACGGATCAGGAGTTAACTAGTATTTACTTCCATAAATTAGATTGTGCGCAACAGGTGAATAATATATTGTGTAACTGTGAAACTATAAAACAAGCACGTACAGTTAAATATCTGGGCCTCATATTGGATAGTAGGCTCACTTGGTCAGATCATGTACAGAAGATAAAAAATGAGTTATTTGTATACATAAGGAGGTTCTATTACCTCAGACAGTTATGTCCAAAACAAGTATTGTTACAATTATACCATGCAATTATTGGTTCTAGAATAAATTATGGAATAATATGCTATGGGAGTGCATACAATGTTCATATTAAACCTGTGATTACTGGTCAGAAACATATATTAAAAATAATTTGTAATAAACCTAAACAATATAGTTCAATGATGCTCTTCAGAGAACTGTCAATATTATCAGTGAGACATTCTTTTCTATTCAAAGCATTGCTGGATTTAGCTGAAAATAATTTCGATATTCAACAGATGAGAGAAAGAATAAACCTCAGGAATTCACAGGACATTAACCTCCCAAAACCAAGATTAGAACATTCCAGACGACACTTCAAATACATAGCTATAAAAATATTCAATTCACTTCCAGTAACAACAAGGAAAATAACGTCATGTCAGTTATTTAGAAAAGAAATCAAGAAATTCATTTTACAACTAGACAACCCGAATGATTTTTTTACTATATTAATATAGGTCTAAATTTAGTATAATTTACACATTACACAACATGAACACTGCAACAATCAACGATCATTGAACTCACAAATCCCGTCCGGTATGCGTAAACAGTAAGACAGTATCAAATTCAATCACTGTATCTTTCTTCAAAACGCATTCATTTATGGTATAATTACATCAGCACTTTGAAAAAAACGAAACGTTAACTATGAATAAAATTGAACTAATATGAAAAAAAAACAGCAACCACTCCGTACATAGTTTTAAGTTTTGTGTAAGTGTGTGTGTGTGTGTGTGTGTGTGTGGTGTGTGTGTGTGGTGTGTGTGTTTGTGTGTGTGTGTGTGTTTGTGTGTGTGTGTGTTTGTGCGCATGTGTGAATGTGTGTGCGTATGAATGTGTGCGCATATGTGAATGTGTGTGCGTATGAATGTGTGCAAGAATGATTATAAATATGACATATTGATTTATTTCAATATAATACCATATTCAATTATTATGTTCTTCATGATATAATATTTAAATTTGTATATAATATTTTATTATATATATTCAAGTGTCCCCACACAGGGTAGCCTATAGGGAACACATATTAGAAATTAGGAAACAATATTGTATTTGATTTTTGGAATGCATTTGATTGCATAATTATTTTTTTTGAATAAAGAATTTGAATTTGAATGTTCCATAAAATCATTCCACCCGGGAAACGTTCTTTCTTTTCACCATTTCCCATACAACCACAGCATGTCAGATGTAGAGGGAATAATTTTTGTATCATTGTTTGGTTGACCCAAACATTCAATCTCAATTTTCGCTAGACCTCGCTTCTGTATTCCTGGAAATGTCTGGATAGCTATGTGGCCAGCTTGACTTACCAATTCTGATGATGGACACATTTTCAATTTTTCAAAACTGTCTTCAGGATGCATGGCATTGTGTGGTGTTATAACCATCACACCTCCCATTGCATGGAATGTATGTGATCCATCAAGAGTATCTGCATTAAAGTCGGCATTGTCAAAAACAAATTGAACTGTTGATTCAAACTGTAGTTGTTTATCCTAATTGCGCAGAATTGCTGACAATTCAACAAGTTGGGCATCTGAGTAGGATGCTGCAAAGCCCAAACCTGAAACCACATCAGCAATATGTCTAGACCCCAACCTTCTATACATGTAGGCACTGAGGGATGTAAGGATACTGGAAATGAATGATCGTGGTCAGACTGCACTAATCAGGGCATGTGAAAAAGCCACACATTTTTCTTCCATTTTTCCAATGAACCACGCTTGTGTTTCAAAACAATGGTTTCAAATAGAAGTTCAACAGACTCAGGTATAACTGAATCAACATCAGACAAGAAGTTGTCAGATGGGGTGTACTTGGAAAGGTCATATGCATGGGACCTAATGTCTTCCAGAATTATATCCCCAGCTGCTTTCACAACTCGTAGCCGATCTGCTGCAGGATCTTTATCTCTGTCACTATACCACTTGTCACTTAGAATTTTATAGTCATTGTTTCGGAAACAAACTACTGTTCTCTTTGAACGCAGCTCAACAAACATGATATCTTCTCCATACTTACCAAAAAGACGGCTTTTGATGGTTCGGTCATCAGGCTGCTGTAATTGGGAGGGTATTTGTTCAGTTAACTCTTTGTAAGAAAACTGACACTCATCAGAATTAGTCTCCATATAGGAAAAAATATGGTCCATGGCATCATCAACATCTCGAGATTGTGGTCGCCCTTCTTCCTCTTAGACCAACTGGCAGGTAAAGTTTTTTGTTACATTCACTATGATACCATGCATCTACAGCTATCAAGTCGGTTTCACTCTGGACACGTTCAATCAATTTCATTGCCCACTCATCACCCCTTTTCTTTGCAGCATCCAAAACAGAGCTTCTCATTTCCAACTTTGTCACCTTTCGAATAGCAGCTCGTTTTGAAAAAGACTTCTTGCCTTCCTTTTGCTGAAAGTACTCAGGATTCGCTTGCCCACACATGAAGCATTGCTCTCTGAAGTTGAAAGTACCTCGTGATGGACGGGACGGTCCCGCTTGAGCTGAATCTCCACCACGACGAGTGCATGCTGCTATTAGTTTTGAATTTACATACTTTTTTTGACAAGAGTTGTGAATCCTTACCTCTACGCTTTTCTTGAGAAAGCGTTGATGGTGAGGATTTTGACGTTTAACGATACATTCTAACAATCTTTCCAGTCCTCTCTGGGTCACAATGTGACTTGACTCATCTTCTTTAGTTGTCTGACAAATAAAACACAGTGTATCGTCGATCCCACTCATTGTTTTACACATTAGTCACAGTAACAAACACTACAATCAAGGAAAACTCGTAAACTGAGTAGCTGTAGTTCATGCAGACTCCTATGTGAGGAGAAGTGTCACGTGACCATTCCCCGTCCATATGCGTTGGGGCTCGAAAGGGTTTCAAGAGGCTCCATCTAGGTTCTGCTCGTCCTTCCACAAGTCACTACCACTGAACCACTACACAACCTTTCCCAAGAATGAACATTCATAATCATGTTCAAACTTGACTTTTTCATTTATATAAACATTTGTATAAATAGTATTGCAAACGATTCCTTGAAATAGCATAATAAAAATTGTTGAAGATTTTGAATACATTTAATCACCATTTCGTTGAATAACTTCTAGAAGTTTATATAACTTTCTGAGTAATTTATTTAAAAAGTACTTTCATTTCACTCATTTTTATTGCAATCCAGAATCTAACCATGAATTCTATGTTATTGAATGAAAAAGACTAAGAAATTGTCAAAAAACCACTGAGTGGTTTTTTGACAATCAATCAGTGGTTTTTTGACAATTTCTTAGTCTTTTTCATTCAATATGAATAATTACCACAATATCAACTTCTCAACTACACAAAAAGTGAATACTATGTTATCTATTTGAATAGATTAACTTATCTGACCAAATCTCAACCATACACACACCTCATTATTCTCAATAATCTTAATTAACCAATTAATCTTAACCTCACACATCCCTTTTCTGCCATCTACCTATGGGAACCCCAAATGACAAAGCTGACTTGGCTCCCTTACGACAAATAACTAATTCTTATTTTCACCATTATGAGCCAGAAAATTATCACTGACCTCATAAACATCATGATAACACCATTATCACGATCGATAATACTATAGACGACTAATTCAGCCGTGAATCCGACTAAAAAACGTGAATTTGGTGATTTTTCACAGAATTGATAAAAGTTACCAATTTTCGACGAGCCATAACTCGCTTCCTATAGGAGATAGATGAACGCTTTATATAATTGTAGAGAATTCAATGCTCTTCAAAAAAGTATGGAACAAAAATATTCATAGAACAATTAGTTTCGGAGATATCGTGGAAAAACTGAAAAAAGTACGAAAATATTTTGGTTTTTAGGTTGCCAAAAGTTATGCCTTCAGAAATTTTGGTGGGAAACCATAGATTACTCTTACTAGAACCCAAATGGATAGATTAAAGCAATAAAATCAATTACCTTGATTTTTGTTTGGTCGGGTCGCTTTATAATGACTATTTGACTGGGCTATTTGTCAATTGGTCTATTTTTGCATAACTGAAGATCTCACACTCAACACTGAAGCTGCTGCAACAGTCGTGGGGATGTGCGTAAACTTGTGAAATTATACATCAAATTGAAGAGAATTTGATCCTCTATAGGTTCATGATCAGTATGGATTTTCCCCATCGATATTAAAAAAGTTATAGACTAAGAGAAAAAATCGAAGAAAAGTGTGTTTTTCAAAAATGTCACATCTTTTAGAGCGGATATCTCGAGAAGTGAAAGAGTTATAGAAAAATCCAATAGTAAACCATAATAAATCAATAATGAACCATCGAGACTTGATTTCTGAATCTGTGGCAGAGATTTATCAATGTGACATCAGTGACAAGCAAGAATATATAAAGGAATAATCCATACGTTAGCTACGTGCAGGAATACATTCATTCGTTCATTTGTGGATGAAATTACAAATCATATAAATATGTTTGGGAAAGAATAACAGGCATGGCCCAAAACTATTCTATTCCCAAATTTTGATACTGAATAACTTGTAACCATTTCAAAACAGTCTGAACGGGAATACAATAATGGATGAATCAATCAAGAGTTAGTGGAATACTATTATAATAATACTGTTAGAAATGATTTGAATGAATATTTAACCCTACAGAGACACACTTACTTTATGCTAACACAGTCGACACACTGGGGTGTTGAACACCCCAATTTAATTTTGCATCTTCCTTTGGAAAAAATGAAAAGAAACAAGTACTTAGACCATACTTCATCATTTCTTAATCATTTTTGTTCCAAGTGCATACATAAATCAAAAGTAAAGCACTGCTCATCAATATTTATACTAGTTTTAAAAGTACGTATGTTCCGCCCAAGTGTTGGAGCTCCTAATCCGGTTTGAACGAATGGCTTGATCATTGCCAATGACAACTTAATAAAAAACTCACGTCTCTTCATTTTATTGTTTTGAATCTCAAGTTGTAGAGAATCATAGCATTTATTCCAATCTGATCCATCATCCCAGACCAAATTCGTAGTGACAATACAAGTAAATCTTTGCAATAAAAGTGTTTGATAAAAGTCCTATGTAAAAGATGGGGTGTGAGACACCCCAAACCAAGAACAAGATGAGCTGGTGACCTTGTAGAATGCTATTACTGACTGGAAGTGGTGGAGAGTAGTTCACAATACTACAAACCTATTTTAGACTGGGTATAAATTTCCATCTGTTTGATATTGTCAACTGCAGAACAGAAAAAAATCCCTGGGGTGTGAAACACCCCAGTGTGTCTCTC
Source organism: Nilaparvata lugens (assembly GCF_014356525.2). NCBI lineage: Eukaryota > Metazoa > Arthropoda > Insecta > Hemiptera > Delphacidae > Nilaparvata > Nilaparvata lugens. The sequence goes on from NC_052507.1 coordinate 57,025,560, forward strand.
TAGGGTTTAATTTTCATTTCATTTTGATTTGACACATATATCTTATTATATTGGATATAATGTCTCGAAAGTTCACGACAAACTTCTCCATACTAGACATAATTATTATGATAATGAATGAATGATGAATTCCATTCATTTTGCGGCTTATCGCGAGAATGTAGAGGACCACATTGAAAAGCTTATTACGTGTACATGGTATTGAGAAAAAAATCGAAGCTGTACTATGAATAGTAACTGCATGACAGGTGATTTTATAAGCACGTTTTTTACAACTTACCCCCCACCCACCAATCTGTCAATCACCCTGGGACGTGACGACATTGAATTTCATATACACTAATAAAGACCCCCTAACAATAATCCGAAGTCAAATTCTCTGCCTCTCTCATGTATGCTCAATGTAAGCCAGCGCCTGGACTATAGGGAGTAGTCCATAGGGACTATGGGAGGATCCATAGGGACTATAGGGACATAGGGAGTAGTTGTCTTGCGTCCATCACACCAAACTCATTGTACAGCTAGTCTGATGGATAACGAGGTGGCTAATGCTTGATTATTTTAATTATTAGTCTTTGCACTTATGAGAGGGGGTGAACGTAGTTTGTTCCTCCCCATCCTACAATTCCATAGGTAGGCAAAGACTGAACTAAGGAATAGTAAACCATCTTCATGCACTTCTCGTCTATAATTGCTCTCAGCATTTTGAACTTGAATATTATTTTTCTTAACCTCTTGCAGAGGCAATCTTTATGATGATCCCAGCGTAGGAAAGAATCTAGTATAATGCCGAGGTGTGTTGGTTTTCTGTGGATAGTGAATGCCGTGGTGTTGGAAAAGTTGACTGTTAGAAGATTTTCTGTGGGCTGTCCTTGTTGTGTAGCTGAGAAAGTTAGAAAGTGGGTCTTGTCATAGTTGAGAGTGACCAGATTCTGATTTAGCCAATGTGAGATTTTCTGTAATCCAGTTTCAGCTTTACTTCATGCTATTGGCCACGTGGGCCCTGATAACAACAGAACTGTGTCATCTGCTAAGGTGGTGATATCAATTCCATATCAATTCCATTCAATTCCCATACTGCACAGAGGACTTATATAAATCAAGAAGAGTGTTGGACCAAGGACTGTACCTTGCGGTACTCCATATTCAACTTTGAGCTTGCTGCTTCTTTGTCCATTGACTCTGAGAATCTAGGTCCGGTTTGACAAGTAGCTTTTGAATAGATCCCATGCCACTCCTCTGATTCCATAGTTGTGGAATCTCTCCAGCAGAATATCATGTGACACAGTATTAAATGCTTTTTTCAGGTCCAGGAAAATTGCCAGAGGATTCTCCTCACAGTTGATTTTTCCTGTTATTTGTGAAATGACATTGTGGATTGCATCATTGTTACTACAGTTTGATTTGAAATCATAATTATTTGGTGATAAAATATGTTTATTTTCTAGGAAGTTGATAAGTCTCGATTTGATACATTCCTCTAAAATTCTTGCCAATATATTCACAAGTGATATTGGTCTATAACAGTTCGGATCTTTCTTGTCCCCTGCTTTAAAAATAAGGCATATAATAGCTTCCTTCAAACACTGAGGAAAGGTGTTATAGGAAAGGTGTTACCTTTTCATAGGATTTTATTGGCAATCAGTGTTAATGGTCTAGCAAGAGCTATACTGTTCTGTTCGAAGAGCTCTGGTCTGATGTTATCTGGACCTGGTGCGCTGTCTGATTTGAGACTTTTATCATTTTGTTCTTCATCTACAGGTGTAAAAAATATTGTCTCACTCTAGTGTTTGTAACTATGGGTTCGTCTGCAGGTTGTTGTTGTTCGATATATTTTGTGCCAGTTCAGATCCAATATTTTTGAAGAACTCGTTGAAAACTTTTGCAATGTCTTCATCATTCTCTCCCAGTTCCAATTCTGTCCCTTGTGCATCCAGTTTTCTGAATGGTGTTCTTGGTCTCCGAACTTCAGTTATTTCACGTGTCACATTCAATGTCTGCTTTGCATCTCTTTAAGTTTCCAAACATGTGGGAAAAATATTGTTTTTTTTTGCTTCTTCTTTAACTCCAGTTAAAAGGTTTCTGAATTTCCTGTAATATTGGTGTAGTTGCAAATTTGATGTATTATTTATACATTGTTTGTGAAGTTTATCTCTTGTCTCTATTGATGTTATTATTCCCACTGATATCCATGGATTGATTCTCTTCTTTCTATGTGGAACGAAGTAAGCTTTCTTACATTCTTCCACGTGCTTATTCATTATAGTGACAAACTCTTTCAATGCGCCTTTAGTACTATCCTGCTTGTGAATGGAGTCCTATGTTTCTTCCACAAGCAGTGATGAAAACTTGATTTTGTTGAAGACTTCTCTGTTCTGCTTCTTCTCTGCATTATCAATATCTTAGTTGCTTCTTATTCCTAGAATAGTGATGAAGTGGTCTATTATCGAGTTTTGAAAAACTATTGGCATTAGGTCTTTTTTGAAATTCACTAAAATGTGATCCAAGCATGTAGCGGTGTTGTCGTGGATGCGAGTAGGCTGTTAAATACAGTGAGCAAAACCAAATTCACTGAGTAAGTTCTCATGCAGTTGACGATGCTTGTTTGGTTCTATCGTGTTAATATTGAAGTCTCCTACAACTACATGGGAATGTTGACTTCAAACATATGTCTCATACCGTTGATGAATTTAGTCAAATCTGGGTTGGAAGGTGACCTATATATTATCGCAGTACTGACAAATATACTTTCTTGAGTCTCGAGGCGGAGATTCAAACAGTTTGCGTGTCGAATTTCTGACTCCTCAACTTCAACGTTAATATCAGTATTAACGTACACAATTACTCCATCATTCTGTAGATGACTCTTCTCTGTTGCATATATATTGTAGTTACTTATTATGCGTGGAGTTGTACTGCAAGGAATCCAGCATTCTGTTAATACAATGACATCAAAGTCACACTGTAAGTCCTCTCATTGGATTAGGAACTCATCAACATTCTTGTTGTAACTTCTGATATTGAAACTAATTATTCTCAGGTTGAACTGTTCCAAGCAATCAAACATATATTTAGGATCCAGGTTGCAATATCATTTATATCTTCTGAGTCAAGCTCCTCTACCAGATTATTCATCAATTTCACAATGTTCAGTATTGGCTTCACCTTCCAAGTTTTTTATGTTCTATAACATAAGCTATTTTTCTGTCCTGTCCTTCACTCTATCAATAATATCCTGTACTGTATCATTGTAGCATGTTGTAAGATATCTGAAGCTCTCTGCATGCCTGTATATTGCGACAATAGCGTAAGATACACTGTTATAAATTTTATTGTCTCTTGTGTCAATCCTCACTAACACTACATCCTTTGATGTGAGCCCCTGCGCCTCGTGAATTGTGTTAATTCTTCGGGACTTATTCATGCCATCAGTGAGAATTTTCTTCTCCTTTTGTGTGAATGTAAGGATTAGATTATCTTCCTTCAGCTGATGAGTTTCGCCGATTTTTAATGTTGGAAGTATTGATCTTACTTGGGCGTTCTTTGTGCTGATTCCTGGGTAGAATGATTGAAGTGCAAACCAGACATCCACTGGACACCGCTTATATATTCTTCCGGCTCACAGAAATCTGGAATTTTAATCCTCTTGGTAACTACTTGTGATCTCTCTATATATGGAACTGGCGTATTGTGCTGAGACTGAATCTCTTATATCCTTTATGCTTGCTCTAGTTTGAGTTAAAACTAAATCTCTTCCTGGAGAGTGCTTTCGTATTATATACGTAGATTTTCCAAATCCAGGCACTCCTTTTATCCAACTGATTTGTGGGAATCTGAGCTTGTTGATGTGAATTTTATTTATCCCACTCATTAGCTCGCCATCTAGCATAAGGTCTGTATGTCTAGTGACTAATATGTATTTTTCAGTTGTTTTGAACTTATCCTCCTCTTCTAAGAATATAACATATTGCCTCCTTCTTCTAGACTGTATCCCATTCGGTATAGAGTGTTTGTTTTTTATAGAAATTTTTTCATTATAAAATATGTTCATATCTTTTCTTTTTACTCCATCAATTGCTCTATTTGTCATGTCATAACATATACCATTGAGAATCTGCTTGTAGATTTTAGCATTTTCAGCATCAGCCTTTTTAAGGAGGTTACGAAGTTCTATCATTGTATTAACATATCTTTCGTACTTTGACACACCCTCGAAAAATCCAGCAGGATACTCTGTAGCATTAGCATTATATTGACTTAGTATTTCTAAGTAATTGATACTATTTCAACTCCTTGATTGTAAAATACAAAACGAAGGGCTTCATTCTCCAATACAGAACTCAACATACTTATTGCTGGTATATCCTGGATTGCATTGTTGAAAATATCAATTTCTACTATTAGGGGATAATTAACTAAACTCCAACTGTTCAGAAGAGCAAGTGTATTGGAGAATCTCTGATGAGCTTGTTCGCTTGTTTCTATAACGAATTCTTGACAGTTAGATTTTCAAGAGAAAACTTTTCTATATACTCTGCTTCAGTGTTAGTGAGTTGTTGCCATTCATTCGGATGAATTTTCGAGCATTTTAAAAATTTTAAGAGCCCTTAGATAACAGCATGCTGTTGTCTTCCTTGCATCTAAAAGAAATAACAAAATCCACATATTCTACATAATTATAAACAAGATTAGTTCTTAGTTCTACTTTTTGGGGTTTTCACAGTCGAATTTTTTCATGTTGAAATTTTCCAATTTGTTAAGTATCTCACATATATTTCTACTAGAGGTATTATTAATATTAATTTGTGCTACAATAGAAACTTTTTGTTTACTGAAGCGTTGCACGGTATTATGAAAAAAGTTTTTAATACCCATAGTCGGTCTTTTTAACTAGTTTCCTCAATGCTTTTTCATACTCTGGACAGCTTTTGTCACTAGCTTTGTGGTTTGGTGGATTTTGTTGTTTCTTGCAATTAGCACATACTTCTTTTTTGTTTTATTTGGACATGCTTTGATTTCATGACCAGTTTCCGTACAGTGGCTGCATGTGTTTTGTTGCTGATTACAGTGACGGCCAATATGATTTAATCCTTGACAGCGGAAGCATCTACTAGCAGACACGTGGTACTCAACTTTCCTCGAAGACCAATCTATATATATATACTTTCCACATATTTTTGAGTCTGACCCTTATATCTGCTACACATTCCACCAACCAATTAACCTGATTTTTGTCTTTTGGATCAATCTTGAGAATTGGCTTGAATGAGTTTTTGAATTGCTCGATCTGCATTGAATCTTGCAGATTCCTATTATGAACTTCGTTGACTAATTCTTCCTTACTCAGCTCGACAAGGACATTATAAATTAATAATTCAGGTCGTATTTTATGTGGCTCACTTGCCTCAAATTCAGCATTTCTTAATGTAGACTCACCAAGAATTTTATCTTTGTCCACACTAGAGTCCATCACTAGAAGCACTCCCCCACCCAACACATTGATCGCTTTTTTATTTTCAATGAGTTCTCATTGGAAACAGTTTTTTCACAATTTTTCACAGGTTATCACTTATTTCTGTCTCTGTGCCCTGGATGTTATCCGGTTTAATCAGAACAGTTTTTTCCTTGGGTATTAGTCTGCTCCTCTGTTCACTCATCTTCTCGGCAGTTACTCCTGGCTTCCTTTCTTCCTTCTTCTTGGATAGTTGAACCGTTTCGGCGAATGTTGGCTTATTCTGGATTGGTGTTGGAATTGAGAAGTTTGATGTTAGCTTTTCAATTTTTTCCTCAATCTTGCTGAGTTTCACATCTATCTTCGTTTTGTCAGCTGCCACTTCACTGCTCTCGCTGGCTCAAACCTGGCTCCAAATCTGATTCTTGTTCTAACCTTGCCAATCCAATGTAATCCGATCTAACCTAACCTAGCCATACCCCTAATCTCACAATAAACCTCAAATGAAGATTTCCCACTTTTTTTGGAGAAAAAAAAAACTAGATCCAGTTTTTTTTATTTCTTGAATAACTAGGAAACCGTTAATTTTACAAAAAATCTACAAGAGTAACTTTTTCCAGTAAATCTAATAACGAATCCATTGACACCCCATTGTCAAGATTGAACAAAAAATAAGGATCTCATAGATCCAGTTTTTTATTTCTGAATAACTAAGAAACCGTTGATTTTACAAAAAATCTACAAGAGTAACTTTTTCCAGTAAATCTAATAACGAATCCATTGACACCCCATTTGTCAAGATTGAACAGAAAATAAGGATCTCATGGAAAAACTAGATCCAGTTTTTTTCAATTCTTGAATAACTAAGAAACCGTTAATTTTACAAAAAATCTACAAGAGTAACTTTTTCCAGTAAATCTAATAACGAATCCATTTGTCAAGATTGAACAGAAAAAGTAGATCCAATTTCTTGAATAACTAGGAATAATTTTTTTTCAGTAAATCCATTATTTGTCAAGGGATCCTAACTCTGAAACTGAGCAACAAGCATTTTTATGTTGAGACCCTTTCTCAAACCTCAGCACTAAACCCCCCCCCCCACAGAGTGGGGGGGTTGGGGGGGCTTGACCCTCTGCCTTTAACCAGCTAAGCTTGAAAACTCACCTCAGGTTGTATTGAGAAGAAAAAAATATATAATAAAAATGTATAAGAAAGAAGTCAAGTCGGATATATTACTTGTTGATCAGAGTGTACATCTTGATGAGAGTATTACCAAATATGAGTATATCACTCACACACCATATATTCAACAGACATTTAATTACAATGATGAAATTCGAATTAGTTAAAACAAGAAGATATTTATACACTTCAAGTAGAAGTTTTCTCATAATTGAAGGCGAAATCAAAGTGAAAGAATAAGATGATGTTGAAACCAAGGACTTTTCACTTATCAATAATGGAGTGCATACCTTTTTGATGAAATCAGATATGAATTGGGAGGGGTTGAAGTTGATCGCACACGTAATGTAGGATTGACAACAACCATGAAAAACTATCTACGTCAATCAAAACTCAATGAAAAAATTATGGAGAATGCAGGATGGAAGTTGACTGGATGGAAAAGTTTAGATAAATTCTGCTTTTGCATTCCTTGGATATGTGGTTAGGTGTAATGGAGACTATAGAAAAGTTCTATTAAATGTTCGTCAGGAAATTGTTCTATTAAGATCATCATCAGACTTAAATTGTATTGAATCAGAGACAGCAAAATCGGTGAAAATTGATATTACAAAACTACAATGGAAAGTACCCTATATACATGCTTCTGACACTGTTCGTCTTGATCTGCTGAGTTTAACACATAGTGATATACCAATTACCATTCCATTCAGATCATGGGAATTGCATGAATTTCCACAATTACCTGAAACTACCAATCTTCAATGGACAGTTAAGACAACTTCAAACATATTGAAACCTAGATTCATTATTCTTGGATTTCAAAAGAATAGGAAAAATGTTATAACTGCTAACAGGTCACATTTCGATTTCTGTAATCTGAACAATGTTAATCTCTATTTAAATGCTCAATCATTCCCCTATGAAAATATTGTTGGTAATAACATTTATTGTATCACATGTTCTCTGAATTCCAAAATGAATACTATCCTTATAACAGCAGTACATCAATTGAGTATAAAACATTTGATGAATATGCACCATTGGTTGTTATAGACTGTAGTAAGCAAAATGAACTATTGAAATCTGGTGCATAGACATAAAGTTGACATTGGAAACAACAAATAATTTCTCAGAAAAAACCAGTGCCTACTGTTTAATCCTCTATGATAATGAGTTGAATATACACCACTGAGTGGAATAGTAAAAAGAGTATTATAAATCTTCTATAAAATAACAAAGAACTAGACAATATTCAAATCAAAAGTATTAATCTATAAATGTATCAATATTTTACCTTCAGTATCATCCCATTGATTTATAGAATTGTTTTGTCTTGATCTCAACCATTTTCTTCAAATTTAATTTTAAAGCATTTTATATTATTATTCATTTATCAGCTTCTTTCAAAGCAAAAAATACTGAATGTGCTATCCATATGAGCTTAGATTTTTCATTAAAGTTGAATAATGTTCTTGGTCTGGGTGTACTCACCTACATCTACAATTTTTTCTGGGTGTACTCACCTAAACCTAAGATTCTTCACCTATATTTATTACATTTTTTTCATACCATTCTTTGAAAGAGATTCCAGAAGAAGTGAGAATTGTTGGATTAAGTTTGGATCAGTCATATACTTCCATTCTTTTTCATTATTGAGATTGATGTTGGTATGAAAGTTGCAGCTAATGGTATACATTGTAAAAAATGGAAAAAATTCTGAATCAAATTTTTGATATCAACATTAATATCTCTATTATTATCTTTATCATACAAATATCGACCAAATTTATCAACACTCATGATCTATTTTTATAATAAATGTTTAATACAACCTGAGGTGAGTTTTCAAATAGTTCAAACTTAGCTGGTTAAAGACAGAGGGTCAAGCCCCCCAACCCCCCCCTGTGTGGGGGGGGGGGGTTGTTTAGTGCTGAGGTTTGCTTAAGAAAGGGTCTCAACATAAAAATGCTTGTTGCTCAGTTTCAGAGTTAGGATCCCTTGACAATAATGGATTTACTGAAAAAATTATTCTCAGTTATTCAAGAAATTGGATCTACTTTTTCCATATTTTCTGTTCAATCTTGATAAATGGAAAAAGTTATTCTTGGTTTCTTAGTTATTGGATCTAGTTTTCCATGAGATCCTTATTTTTTGTTCAATCTTGAAAATGGGTTGTCAATGGATTCGTTATTAGATTTACTGGAAAAGTACTCTTGAGATTCCATATTTTCTGTTCAATCTTGATAAATGGAAAAAGTTATTCTGGTTTCTTAGTTACTGGATCTAGTTTTCCCATGAGATCCTTATTTTTGTCAATCTTGACAAATGGGGTGTCAATGGATTGTTATTAGATTTACTGGAAAAAGTTACTCTTGTAGATTTTTTGTAAAATCAACGGTTTCTTAGTTATTCAAGAAATAAAAAAACTGGATCTAGTTTTCCCTTATTCAATCTTGACAAATGGGGTGTCAATGGATTCGTTATTAGATTTACTGGAAAAAGTTACTCTTGTAGATTTTTTGTAAAATTAACGGTTTCCTAGTTATTCAAGAAATAAAAAAAAAGCTGGATCTAGTTTTTTTTTCTCCAAAAAAGTGGGAAATCTTCATTTGAGGTTTATTGTGAGATTAGGGGTATGGCTAGGTTAGGTTAGATCGGATTACATTGGATTGGGCAAGGTTAGAACCAAGAATCAGATTTGGAGCCAGGTTTGAGCCAGCTTTGAGACAGAAGTCTCACTTTACCCCTACTCACAGCTCCAGAAAATACTGGTAGTCGGCCTTGGATATTTTTCTCTTCTCAAATAGTTTTGAGCCCCACATCTTGAAAGATAATTGTAATTTCTCAAGTTCATTATATTTATCTCGCGACTCCATTTGCCCTGAATTATTTATATTTTCACTTTCTTCACTCGACTCCATTTGTCCTGAGTTATTTATATTTTCACTTTCTTCAAACTCCGATGCAAAATATTGTGATAGTTTTTCTGGTGATCCCATTAAGTTTCATATCGAAATCATCGTTCCGAGCGTTGACCCAGTTTCACGAATCACTAACGAATACTTATTCACTAAGGAAAATTTTGTACACTCACGCAAAAGACTACGACTAACAATGAAAGCGATGTTCACTCTACGACTGCTGAACTACTACACGATAATATGATGATCAATTACATATACACGATAATATGATCAACTACATGATAATTCACAAGATATAACAAATATTTGGTAATTTGTGAATCATCCTTCCCAATGATTTTCCATTTTATAACTAGGAGTTTATAGCCTGAGTCTACAATGTTTAATTATATGCGCAATTTCTAATAATTGTAATAATTATAAATTCTCTTTAGTTTTGAAGAATTATTTTAGCATTGTTAATTTTTATTTTCACTCAATGTTCAAATAAATATTATCATTGAGTTCCAGAAAAATAAAACATCATTATTATAGTCACATCACAAAGTAGCTTAGAATGTGAAAAACCTGTAGTTCACAGAATCGTTTATTATGAAAACCATTTACGTCAAGAATGATATTGAAAACATTTTAAGTCATGATCAGGTAAAAATGAAAAACTTGTAAGTCCAAGAAATAATTATTAAGATCGTTTACAAGTGTTGAATTTGTATTTGGAGAAGCAATGGACATATAGTTGAACTAAATTCAATGAGAAAATTAAATAATATTATCTATAAGTAGGGATAAACAGTATTTTTAACGTCTCCTGGGAAATTGGCTTTTTTGGATCTACGAGGTTTTCATTCTAAGCCATCAAAATATAATTTTTAAACAGTCAGCCGTGGAATATTTATGTTTGTTTCAGATACACATAGATGCAGATTGATATAAATGAAATTTTAATAATTTACTTGAATTCTATCTAGGTTACATATTGAATTCAATTACTTTATCCGCGAAAGATTGTTTTGAAGAATCATTAGTATTTTATTAGTATCATTGAGAATTTCAAGTTTCAAAGTTCAGCATACAAACCGCTCATCAAATTGATTTTTTCACAAATCAGCTAAATTTTTCACTTGACAGTGATATTTTTCAAGAGTAAAGGCTAGTCTACTTGGAATAATAATAATCTAGTACCTGATTGAGGATACCTCAAGGCTTCTTGTAGGCCTACTCTTACTGTTATTAAAACTTTTGTTAATATTGTGTATTTCCAGGTGGGCTTACAATAATTTTCCACAACGAACTAATATATCAGAATCATTTATTGACTAATCATAAATGAATGCCACTACATAAAATGTTGGAGAAACGAAGACCATCGATTTGATTATTTGCTTCTGTGAATAAATAAAAAATGTAAACTTACAGTTCGCTCCATAACGAAGGTTCTTTTTGTTTGTTACTACCTTTCCTGAAGATACCAAGAATTTTTTTCTTTCCCCTTACATCATTGGGGAGTGGTGGTGTCTCCGCAGAATCTCCTTCATTGTATTTATCACTTCTTCCACTGCTATTGATTTGTGGTAAATCCAGTAGAAGGATGGAAATCACAAACAATTTGGTAGCCTGACTTTTCCACATACCTAGCATGTCCAGATATATATGTCCTAGTATATTTCCTGTATATGTCCTAGCATATATAGATGAATGATATCCTAAATATAATATACCGTAGCCTACTTCACAATATGAAATTTCCAGAATATCAGGCACTCTAATAGTAGGCTGATGCTTTCTTGAAACTGATCATCACTTTGAGAGCGATGCTATTCAATTATGTATGAGTGATCAGGCATTTATATTCAACATTTGAATATCAAGTGAACATAATGTTTTCGATCTCTTTGTCAGCTACGTCACAACCCATTCTGTCAGTTGTGACGTAATTTGTAAAGATAATAAATAGTTTCTTGATTTATTCTGCTATATATGAAAATACAATTGTTTCACATTCACACTGACATGCATCGATTTATTTGATTCAATAAACAATTTGTTCACTCACAGACAACTGTGGCGAGTTTCAAGTTATATTAACTTATTTTGGAAGTCAGAAGAAACTGCTATTCACTGAACCAATTACCTGTGTATGAAGGTAATAGATTTTATCATGAGCAATAAGGTAGAATACCTTATGATGGAAATCCTGCCGTAACTATTTTGGCAAAATGAGAATGCCGCCGTCCCACTTTGGCAGTAGGAAAATACCGCCACCACGATCAAAGACAAAGAAATGAAAAAAAAGGTTTTAAAGAAAAAAGTAAAATACAATATAAAATGAAAAAATAAAGATGCCATCGAATAGGATATACATAACTATATTAAAAACGGGAAGTCCCTGCAAGGTTCGAGGAACCTGAGCGCAGAGGCCGAGTGTTTATAATGCTTAACAGTAGAAGAAAATAATAATGGGATATTATTAAGAAATACGGAAGAGAAAGAGTTAGAGAGGAAGAGCAGAGTGAAGGCATACGGGAAAGTGAAGAATAGTTGAAAATTACATTAAAAACATGAGAAGTCTTTATACTAAGCTATGAGGAAATTACATTGCCAACATTATTCATTGTTCGAGATTATCCATGTTTGAATTTCAATTAGCAGTTTTCTATTAAATTTACTAGTGATAAAGTGGTTAGGAATAACATTGATGAGCTTTGATAACTGATATAAAAATTGTTCTCTAAAAATTGATAAAACAGTATCTGTAATTTGAAAGGTAATAGATGAGGGACGGAGGTTATACGGTGAACACGCAGGTTCAAAAGATTCATATGTTTATTGATGTAGATGATTGGATTTTCATGTTATATTGGAGTTCGCCTCGAGACGTCGTGGAGTGAGCATCAATTGTTTGTGTGCTCCCTTTGTTGTTACGATATGTTTTAGTTTACCGGTTAACTATATGTTGTGTTTGAAGTGTGATACGGATGCTCCTAAACAATACATTTCAACATGTAACTCGTGCAACACAAAATGCCATTTTTTGTGTCAGTTAATGAAAGTCTAATTTTCGAAAAATGTCCATTGAAAATAAGGCCAAGTGGAAGTGCATAACTTGTAAAACAGGGTCGGGCGCATCGTCGGCTATCGCTGCGTCAGCGGCAGTACAGTCATCGTCCACTGCTGCGTCTGTGTCAACAGTGCAGTCATTGTCTACTGCCGGCGAGGATGGCTCAAGGGCAACGGCTGCTGATAACAGACAATCGCTTTCTCAATTGGATTTACAGGCTATTTCTATAATGTCGTGCGAGAAATTATATGTGCTGAACTGTCTCCTACTTTCAAGAGGATTTTTATTCTATGAGTCTCTATAGAATTCATGTCTGATGAGTGCGATTCGTTAAAAACGAATTTTTCAGTTGCAAGGAGGAAATTAGATCTTTGAAGAAAGACGTTGACTCGTTGAAAAATGAAAATTTGAAGTTGAAAAGTGAATTGTCCGATATGCAAGGCTATACTCGTAGAGAGAATGTAATTTACCGGCGTTCCAGAAACAATAATAATCAATGTTTGAAGTTTTCAATAAAATATCATCTGCTATCAAGAATTCAATTGATTCGAAGGGTCTCAGTGCCGCGCACAGACTACCATCAAGGAGAAAGGATCAGATGAAGCCTATTGTTTTCAAATTCGTCCAGACAAGATAAAAAGACTGTTTGAACCATTTCAAACAGGCTGCGAGCCGCGATGTTGGAGGTCCAGGTATTTCAACTAAGATGGTGAATCGATCTTTGGCTGATGGTCGAGTGTGTGCTTATCAGCATCTGCCCCCCTCTAGAATGGAATTGTTCAGGGAAACACGAAAATTAGCGATTCAGAAAGGCTATCACTTCGTTTGGGTTGGAGACGGGAATTTTTTCGTGAAGAAGAAAGAAGGGATGAAGCCGATAACGGTAAGAAGTGTAATGTACCTTGAAACCATCTAGATAGATAGCAAACATTGATTTTTCATCTGGTTAATGTTGGTTATTGATTTACTATACCGAATCAGAACCAACTACCTACTCATCTATTCACTTCCTCCTCTGTCATTCTCATTCGGGTAGACAGTTGTAGTTGTAAACAACAGCTAAAGATGTGGCTGGTAAAGCCACGAAGCCTGGTTCTGTATATATTATAATAATTTATAATAATAAAAAGTGGTTGACAATTTCAATTTGTGTTTTCATTATGGAAAAGTACCACAACATCACTCACAACACAACTGTAGGTTCAGACTCACTAAGAGATAGTCTGTTACTAGTAGGGGCTATCACTGTCTTAACCTTGTAATCATTTTCGTGTCCTCAGTCATGTGAACTCTCGAATTCTGTCTATTCTGTTTTTCCTCCGTCTTGATTTGTTCATACTCCCTCCTGAATTTTTCCAATTCGTCAATACTATGAACATCAGATTGCCGAATATACAATTTGTACCATGGGAGGAGATTCTTATACACGCTCTGTAATTTATTTTCGTCTGTGAAACCTCCATGACGCCTCATAAGTGTCAGTACATCTTCGAGGAAGTCATCAAATGACTCACCTTCCCTTTGCTTCCTTGCCTGAATTAGATTTTCCAGGTCTTCATCGTAGGTGAGTGGATAGAAGCGTGATCTGAAATCTGTCACAAAATTGTCCCATGATCTCCACTGGTCACGATGATTACGCATCCATAGGATGGCTTCATCAACTAGTAATTCAGGTAGTGTCACTAGTAGTTGGTTGCCAGTAAGCCCATAGGCTTGTTGTAGCTCATCCAGCCTTTCTAAGAAGCTGAGAGCATCTGATTGGCCATCAAATGACAGTCTTCAGCTTCTTACTTTGTCACATACCACCCCTGAGTCCATGAGGGGGCTTGTGTGAATGTTGGTTCCAACTCCAGCATGGGTACCTGTCGCCGAGTGTTTAATTTCCCCACTGCTTTTGCTCATTAAGCCGGGTCTTGGGCTGGGATAATGTACTGCCATCTTTTTATGTTGTTTCACTCACAACCTTCTCAGCTCGGCATGTTTTCCCGATGACACTATGCCTCAATCTTGTAGAAGATTAAATGCTCAATCCTTTTTCAATCTATAAATTCAGGAAACTCTGGAGTCGGCTATCACCTCGAGCTTCATGTCATCGACTGACTGACCCTCTATCAGCACCTGGTGTTGAGCATCTAAATCAGCCTCGCCCTGTTCACTCATGATGATTCTTACTTTGTTGCCTCATACCCCGAATGCGGGCGCCAATCTATCATGTACACCCTGACTACCTTCAGGGTGATTGATACCCAGGTGTTGCTCCTGGACGACTCAGCTCACTCTTGATGTGGGCGGAGAAAGGAGGCAAGTCAAAGTTCTTTTTCTTCCTTCTTTGTGCCTTAGCTGGTGTGGACAGCACCACCTACTGCTTCTGATGGCGTGAAGGTCACTCACTTCTTTGTTGACACCACTTCAAGGTAATTTTGTATTGGCCCTACGGCCTCGGTTCCACTCCAGTATAGTAGGAAGAGGGAAGATAGATGGGAGGGACGGCAGTCAATGGGCCGCTGTGCCTGGAGAGGAGAGATGGTAAGGGACGGCACAGCCAACGGGCCGCTGTGCCCTGGGAGGATGGATGGAAAGGGACGGCAGCCAACGGGCCGCTGTGCCCTGGGAGGATGAGAGGAAAGGGACGGCAGCCAACGGGCTGCTGTGCCCCTGGGAGGATGAGTGAAAAGGGACGTCAGCCAACGGGCCACTGTGCCCAGGAAGGATAGGTGGAGAGGGACGGCAGCCAACGGGCCGCTGTTCCAGGAGAGGAGGACAGGGACGTACGGCAGTCAACGGGCCGCTGTACAAGGAGCAGGAAGGTTGGGAGCGGAATGCTATGGTCTGGAGCTCGTCCGGCATTTAAATACTCTCCCAAAGTAGAGGGAATGGAGATGCGACGCCGCCAGAGGCGCTAAGAATACTCTTGATGCGTGGAAGATGGTATGACATCGGTACCCTCCTTATCTCCGCGGTCATCTAGCTTGCTGATAGACAAGCGTCTTTTAATAATATCAATATTTATTCTGTAACATCTTCCCGTCACAATTTTACTTTGTGGCACCTCTTCCTACACCTCCTCTTCTCAAATCATGCGCTCCTGCATGCTGCTTGCTGCTGATCCTGGTAAACGACCCCCTTGTCTCTGTTGACAGACAGGTGCAGCTATGGGTGGTGGCGATTCCGAGTTTGTGAAGCGAGAATCGTGTGTCTCGTCCAGTAACTGAGAGTCCTCATTGTTGTCTTTTCTCTGAGTATTTTGTGCCTCTCATGCGTTTCCCAAGCACTGATCAGATTCTGCTGTCACCCTAACCGGCACTCCATCCAGATTAGAGCCTGCTGAAGCCTCTCGATTTATTGATTCTCGAACAGTGCTTTCATTCTCAAACTTCCTCTGTAATTCTTTAAGTGAGTATGGACGACTATTGACGACTAGTTTGTCATAATTCATTATGACATGTTGTTCATCTCCTCTGGCCATCTGCATGTACTGTTTTAATGCCTTGCAAATGTTTCGAATTCCATGAGTATAATCTTCTTCAACTCCGATATCAGAGTTTTTGAACATACGCCTTGCTTGTAGTATTTCCATTTTATTCTTGAATTTGAGGAATTTCACAATAATTGGTCTGCCTTTTCTAGTTTGACGTCCGATCCTATGTGCTCGATCAATATCGTACTCTCCTTAGTGGATGTTTAATTTTGTTGCTGAAAGTTCTTTAAAGATTAACTCACACATTCCACTCCTCTCACGTTTTTCTTCCGGGATGTTGTAGAAAACCAGGTTTGAGCGCCTTGAGGAACCTTCTAGTCTGTCCACCAGATTCACAAGACGATTGTTCTCCTTATTCAGCCGTTCACAATTTTGCTTGAGATCACTAACTTCGTTATTCAAATTGCAAAAGTTCTCATTCAAGTTTGAAATAGCACTTTTCATTTCTGGAATGAGAAGAATAAGTTTCTTAATACTTTCCAACTTATCGAGAACATCGTCCATTGTCCGTTCTGGCCTGGGATTCAACCCGACACCGGCGATTGCTAGAAGCAATAGTATAACACATGCTGTGTACACAAAAAAACTTTTACAATTTATTATATTCGATTTTAATTCTTTAGAATGCTTCATGAATACAGCTCCAAACTTTCCGACACGAACTCGATACTGCGCGATATCTACCAACATTATAAGCGATAAGGATAATGAGCTAACGAAAATTCGACTATACTGTGAATAAGTATTCATCTAGTATCTATCTACTATTGAATTGTTGCATCTCCTGTATTATTGGGAATAAGTATGGTTCATTCGTTGGAAGATCTCTTATTAATTTCTTCTCCTCCTCCCACTCCTTCTTCTTTCTCTTTTTCTTCTTCTTCTTCTTCTTCTTCGTTTTCTCTTCTTCATTTTTTTTACTTCATACTTCCATCGTTTCTCGTTAAGAAGAGTATGTGCGCTTGTGAAAAGTGATTTGATTCAACTAGCATCAGCGCAACCACCTTGTTAAGTAATTGGCAATGTTCTATCGGCTCGTACTTCTTGTAAAACTTATGAACAAGCTCTTGTCCGCACAAACTTCCAACTTTCCAGCGCCCAGTCAACATTTTTCCGCCGCATTTCCCATTCCATCTTGTTATAGTCGTGCAAAAGTAACGCAAACTTTGAAGAAGCACAGTGTTAGATTCACTTCAATCTGTCAGCATAGGTTGAATGGGAAGTATTGACGCCATAAACAGGCTGGCCACTTCTCACTCACTCGCACTCTTGTATCCACTCTGCTTTCTTTCAGGATTGCTTCTATTTCGATAAAACAAGCTTTTTTTCTCTTTGTTCGTGGGGCAATATTTTGCAGTTAGGGCTTTTGTCGGTTGGTCGGCGCTGCCGAAAAACTTTATTTTCAAGTCCAGTAAGTATTGGCAACATGCAAAGTTTGCCGCCAATTTTTGTTGTTGCACTTGCCCGGGTCTACTATGCTTGTTAAAATGTGGAAGTTGGACAATGAAGAAGGAAAGGGGGAAGTGGGAGAGTAAGGAGAAACACAAGAAGAAAAAGACGAGAGAGAAGAGCAAAACGTAGCACAAGAAAAAATGCTCTGGTTGAAGTTTTAAGAAATTTTTCTCCTCAATTGTTGAAATCCACTGACTATCACTGAATAATACGAGTACGTATTATTACTATCTCAAAAAAATCCACATGAGATGTATATTGAATCACAGAATGCGGGTGAAACCTCACTTCCAGAACTTCAATATCCTCATTTGTTCACAAGATAATATTTTTGTTTCTGTTTCGAGAAGGATAGTTTGTTACTGGAGGATCATGGATTTCAAGTAGAAGGACAATTTGGTATTGCATTACACTATTATTAAGAACAGATTGACTAAGTAATAGTCGAGGGTCATCCAAATGGTTCCTTTTATTATTCCAATGATGTTGGGTTTCTATATCACAGGAGCAAGAGTATCACTGATATTATATCACTTCATATAAAAATATAGTGTAGTCATTTGGAGTAATCCAGTAGTTGTCCATATTCTTTAAAGGTATTCTGTATAATATGAATAATTCCTATAAGAAGTGTGTAACTCACTTCTTATGTTATCCAATCTTCCAAGTCAAAAACATAAATTCTATTTAAACCAAACCTTGAATGACTACTCATATGAATTTCTCGTATGATCAGATTATTAACATGGAGAACTAGAATATTTCCTCTTAATTCTCATGCACAACAAAGGAAATTCAACCAATATTAGAATTGTAAATTGGAAAATGTGCAGCTTGATTGCATTTTGTTGGGCCGCGAATCTAGGCTAGCATTATGCATTCATTTTCAGATGCTAACCTTGTTGAAGAGGTTTTCGCTCTAGGACTGAGTGGATATGGTGTACCAAAGATAGAGAGTAGAGAAGATGAATAGAAAGGCAAATAGTAAGGAAGAAATCAAAAGAAGGAGAAGAAGAAGAAGAGAAGGAAGAAAAAGAGAAGACAATCCTCATAGATGTATTTGCATGTACTAAACGAGTTCTGGAATATAGAATGAGGTGTTTAGTGAGATTAGAAATAAGATAAGAATGAGGAGGAAGAAATGAGGAGAATGAGGAGGAGATATAGGAAGTAGAAGCAGAAAGCTAGAGTAGAACTGCAGTTAATTCTCTTATTTGTCTTACAGTAACCAATTGAGATCAATTCGAGAGCCCAAGTTGACCCAAATACAGGAAATAGAATATCAAAATAGTGAAAAACATCACGAGGCTGGAATATATTGTTGCAATTCACTTGAATAACCGAGTCGAACATTCTAGTACCATGATATATAACCTTGGATTGTTCGAACAGTGATTTAGGGTAGCATCAACGAGAATCAACTCTGATCCTGGATCAGTCGAATGATCAGAGATTTTAACATATCAAAAATTTGAGTTCAAGTCGTCTGGAGCAACTATAATGAATGCATAATCCACTCACAATAAGATACCTTACAGTTAGCGTACAATTCACATTGTAGGCAGTTTGAAATATGTAAATTTTTCTCATAAACAACTTTTTATAAATATAATAGAGATCAGAGATTTTAACATATCCAAAATTTGAGTTTAAGTAGTCGTCTGGAGCAACTATAATGAATGCATAATCCACTCACAATAAGATACCTCACAGTTAGCGTACAATTCACATTGTAGGCAGTTTGAAATATGTAAATTTTTCTCATAAACAATTTTTTATGAATATAATAGATAAGCATTTCCAAAATGAGTGATTTCTTGAATTATACCATTTATGCTTTCCAATGCAGTTTGCACTTGAGGTGGAGTGGATCTTTCTGAATTTTTTCATAAACATTTTTGATATTACTATATTATTGAAATCTCATACAAAAGTGGATTTCAATTGATTCTGCCATAAATAATTCAAAATCGCTCTCCTAAATCATTTTTCCATTGATTATGATTTGAACTCCTCCACACTGTGTTTTTTTTTAGAGTGGGTTCCGAACTCCTTCACACTATACAGAATATTATGCCCGGCGACAATCAATCACTTTTGATTGATAAAATTATAACTATACTATAACTTCACTCACTGTGTTGATACTTGAATTTCACTCACTGAACTAATATTTTAGAAGAAGAAGATAGAGAGAGATAGATCAAGATCGTGTGTAAGGGAATGTATAAAGTGAAAGGCAAAATGAGGGTTGAATTATGAATTTATCAATAAACTTTGAATTGAAATGAATTCATAAAAATTGATTAAACCATAGGAATGAACTGAGATGAATTTTCAAGATGATTGAGTTTTTGAAAATACTACAGTTCGTTTAGTTTTATACAATAATATTTAACAAACAGTTCCTATTTAAACAGGTTACTTGAAGAGTGAAATATGAAATCAAAATATTGAGCACCTCCAGTTGAAAATAAGATTACAGTCAAAAATAGAGGAATTAATAAATTTTAATGGATGAATATGATTAGGGGAGCCTTGCTTTAATAAACTATTATTTGTGCTTAAAGAAAATTTCAATTGTAAGCTTCCAAAAGTTTATTAAAACTGTATTTACAGATATGTATTTGAAAAGAAGTAATAATAAAATTTGCTCTTCACTATGATGCTATAAAATTTAATACACCTATTCGGGTGGGGTGGTGTGGATTTGAGATTGGGAAAATTAAAAATTATAAATACAATCTTGACCTGGTTCAGTCAATTCCCTATAGGATCATTGAAGTCTGAAACCAAAGAATCACTCCTACACTGAACACAGACCAAAATCCAAGAGACTAGAGCGACTACCTTAGCAAGACATGGTCTGCCTACTCATATACCAGCACCACGATTTTCCACCCCTCATCACCCTTCGCAATCTAGCTCCGCCAACACTCAAATTCTTCAACCTAATATTCAGCTCACAGACTGAATTCAAATATCAATTCAAATTCACCCTAATGTATCATACATTTTACCGATATTCCTTTAAACTCTGAAGTTTGGTTACTGACAATACATACTCATTGAATTTGATCAATACAGTAATCAATCTTATAAATCTAACATGGAAGATACATTAATAATGAATACTTGAAATGGAGAACAAATACAATTTCATACAGTCCATCATCACAATTAGATTGGATGAATCAAATGAATGAGATACTTATCAATTAAGCAGGTTTCTTATACTCATTGTATACCTATACTCATTGTCAGTATATTACAATTACATTTACCAAATTCTATTTTTACAAATTCACACTTAGCATACAAATCCGGATTCAACTGACTTACTTAGCTTATAATAATTATTGAATTGAAATTTATTATACATCATATTATTTATTGAATGAATTTATATATAACCTACTCCATGCCTAACCCACTTCATGACCTAATTTTTACTTTCTTTGCCCTATTACCATAGGTAGGGGAAGTATTGCTTTCCGAAAGAATTGAGGTGCCCCAATTTCTAAATTTCTATACGTTTCAATGTCCCCTGAGTCCAAAAAAAAGTTTTTTTGGGTATTGGTCCGTATGTGTGTGTTTGTATGTGTATGTGTGTCTGTGTACACGATATCTCATCTCCCAAATGACGGAATGACTTGAAATTTGGAACTTAAGGTCCTTCTCCTATAAGGATCCGACACGAACAATTTCGATCAAATGCCATTCAAGATGGCGGCTGAAATAGCGAAAATATTGTCAAAAATAGGGTATTTCGTGAATTTCTCGAAAATGTCTTCAACGATTTCGATCAAATTGATACGTAGAATATTTATTGATAAGCTCTATCAACTGCCACAAGTCTCATATCTGTAAAAATCTCAGGTGCTCCGCCCCATCAATGCAAAGTGTGATTTTGGATTCCCAATTATCAGGCTTCAGATACAATATAAACAAAAAAATTCAAGTGGAAAAGATTAAGCATAAAAATCTCTACAATTAATGAACAGTAACATTTTCACCTAAAATTGAAAATAAGCTCGAAATTCGAGAAAATGTAACTATTCAATTGCAAACTGTTGGCTACTGTTGATTCTATTAAATTATTCACTATGAAGAGATAGCTGACTTCGTGTGTCCCAGCGTTATTGCCCTGTCACCAGCTGGCAGATCTTCGAATAGTAGACTCTTGAGGTGTTCGTGAACACTAGAGTCAAGTGATCAGTTTTCATAACGGCATGGAAAGTTGTGAGTGCGCCACACCAGATTTTTACTTTCCTTGCCCTATTACCATAGGTAGGGAAAGTATTGCTTCCCGAAAAAAATTAAGGTACACCAATTTGTAAATTTCTATACGTTTCGAGGTCCCCTGAGTCCAAAAAAGTGGTTTTTGGGTATTGGTCTGTATGTGTGTGTGTATGAGTGTATGTGCGTCTGTGTACACGATATCTCATCTCCCAATCAATGGAATAACTTGAAATTTGGAACTCAAGGTCCTTACACTATAAGGATCAGACACGAACAATTTCGATCGAATGCAATTCAAGATGGCGGCTAAAATGACAAAAATGTTGTCAAAAACAGGTTTTTTTTGCAATTTTCTCGAAAACGGCTTCAACGATTTTGATCAAATTTATACCTATAAAAGTCATTGATAAGCTCTATCAACTGCCACAAGTCTCATATATGTAAAAATTCCAGGAGCTGCTCCCCATCTATGCAAAGTTTGATTTTAGATTCTCAATTATCAGGCTCCAGATACAGCTTAAACAAAAAATTTCAAGTGGAAAAGATTGAGCATGAAAATCTCTACAATTAATGTTTTGTAACATTTTCACCTAAAATTGAAAATAAGCTCGATGTTCGAGAAAATAAGATTATTAAATTGCAAACTGTTGGCAACTGTTGATTCTATAAAATCATCCACTATGAAGATATAGCAGACTTCGTGTGTCTGCCGCGTTATTGTTCTGTCACCAGCTGGCTTAGATCTGGCTTAGATCTTAGAATAGTAGACTTGAGTTGCGCGGGTACACTAGCGTCAGTTGATCAATTTTCATAACGGCAAGGAAAGTTGTGTGAGTGCACCACACCAGACTTTTTTTAAAGACATCTACTCTCCATGTTTATGGTTTTATGTGATCACCATTCAAATAATTGCTTCAATAATAAGTAGATCCTATTTGCCGTTTTAGAATGATTTTTCATGACTTTTCCCACCTCCCCCCTCCCACCACACCCATCCTACATACCCCCCACCCCCCTGCTCCTGCCACACCTCTCCTGCCCCCTCCGCTGCTCCTTAGAAGGAGAAGAACCTCTCCCTCTCTCTCTAGAAGAAGGAGAGGTGGAAGAAGAAGAAGAAGAAGGAGAGGTGGAAGAAGAAGGAGAGGTGGAAGAAGAAGGAGAAGAAGATGGAGAAGAAGAAGGAGAAGAAGAAGATGATGATAACGATGATGCTCTCTCTCTCTCTCTCTCTCTCTCTCTCTCTCTCTCTCTCTCTCTCTCTCTCTCTCTCTCTCTCTCTCTATAGTCATGCCCAATTACATTTAGTCAAGCTCAATTACATTTAGTCACAGTCTATTTATGATTTATAGCAGAGAGAAATATGTGTGAGAGAGAGAGAGGCAATCTACTGACAGATTTAAGTGAAACGAACTTCTGCCTGATTCAAGTGAAATGAACTTCTCACTGTCATAAATTCTAGATGTACTTGACAACTAGGATGAGATTTTACCATTCTTCCAAGAATACACGTCCAGCAGTAACATTCAAATCCCATCTTTTCCTTTTAAAACTCTTTATGTTGTGTGTGTATTCAGCACAGTTGAATATTCTTTTGGAAGAATGATAGTGAATTCAAAGTTGTCTTCTGAATCTATATTGATATAAATTAAATCATACTCACCAAATCTTTCATTCTCAACATAGAATCAATCAAACTGAAAAAAATTATGTAATGCTTTAATGGGATATATCTCCAATGGAAGTTCATTGAAAATTGACATATAAAAGTGTGTCATTCCTTGTTGCAGTTTTCACTCATCTCACAGCACAATGTAGCAATGTTTAAAGATAAGGATATACTAATTACAATCATATACAAGCTTCCTGTGAGACAACCTTGAACGTTATCATTATGCACCAATTCTCCTCTCGGTCACAGATTAACACATTTCAAAATTTCACTTCAGAGACCTTACAAGGATGAATGCGGTTCCGGTCTAATTCAATACTCAATCATTAACAAGTTTGCAATTTTACTTCACAGAGCTCACAAGGACGAATGCATCTCTGCTCTAATTCATCTCAAATTCGACCATTAGCACGTTTCGTGCATAATCTTGTTTCACCTTGGAAAAAATGGTTGTGAAGTAGAGAACACTCTCTCACGTTGAAATAGAATGTAGCTATCTATTTCTCATGCAATTTCTCCCAAGCAATTTGCATAGTGAAAACCGGTTAACCCTCCGTCAGGCACAGCCGGCCTCAGAGGCCAACCAACAATATAATTCCCCTCTTCACTTCATACAGGCAGCCGAGCGCCCAACCACTCCATTTCTTAGTCTAAATCTATCAACCTCACAACATGCCAGCCTCAGTCAGTCGCCAAATTTTGCATAGTTCATGTTATTTTGACATGGCTTCACATGCCACATGCGCCTGATTATGTCATAAACACAAGATGCTGGCCAATGTTCATTTTTTATGCCTTTTCTGAGTTGATTTCCAATCAACTTGAACCTCAGAAAAGGGGAATATATCTAAAAACTTTGACTCATCAGCTTGTGATGGAACAATTAGCCCGGCGAAGTCTCAATACAAGTGGAATGCCAATTCAATTGCAAACTCGCTTGAAAAGGTTTTTGCCAAATGAACTTGAAACATCAAATGACCAACAATACCTCCCAAAAGAAGAAAGTGTGGAGTATGTGTGACTGAAACAGGATTCAGGAGAATGACAGATTAAGATGACAAATTAAGCCACTGTGCCAAACCTGTTTACTGCAGCTAATTTGGGAGCCTCAACATCACAATGACTAATTATTGAAGATCAGTTCCAATAATTTCAACAAATAGCCTAGATTTCTAAAAAAAAATATTTTTTTCTTTTACAATTGATAATTTTCATTTTTGAGTTTAACCATACTAGTAGTGTTCAAAAAATCAATTTTTTGTAATATGTTTGGTATAATTACTTAGAATAGATCCTACCAATCATTACCCTATTGATATTTTGAATTATAATTGATCTAGTGTGAAGTGGTGGTTAGAATATGGAGGTGGCCTCTCAGGCCAGGTTCGCCCGATTTCGGTTCGGCCATAGGTGTGCCTGATGGAGGGTTAAAGATTGATGTGATTCTAACTTGAGGGTTTTAGAACATTCCCGTAGATAGTCAAACCCATTTTATCGGTAATTAAATCACCTACTTGATCTTCTGTCAAATAATGCTGTTTTGCCTCAATCCAATTCATATGAAAGCTAACCTTCGCGTAGTTCTGAACTATTTGGTAGGTTATTTGATGTATGAATAAAGTGAGATAATCAGTGAATGCAGGTGAACATTGTAATCTTGTCACTTCATCATTCTCAGTATTTTTAATTGAAGATGCTATTTCCTCACGAATTGATTTGACTGTAGCTTGTAATTCATCTTTCTTAATAAATGCTTGCATTTCACTACTCAGATCATTTTTCAAAACATAAGTTTCGCTAAACGTAGTTAGCAATGTATTTAAATCGTTTTTTGAAACAAATTGTTCAATCCCCTCCATAAGATTTGTCTTTATCGTATTAGTCATTGTGGATAATCGAACTTTAAACTCTTGTTTTGTTATAACAATGTTATTCAATGCCTGCACAGTTTTATCCAAATATTCAATATCAACCGATAATGAATGAGTTTTATTTACTCTAAAAAGTAGAAAGTTCTGTGCTAAGCTGTATCAATCTGGTATTTAGATAATTTCTATCTAATACTTGCGAATCTTAAATCTTGTCTGAGATAACTTTCAATTTCTCATCCAGATAATTCTTATCAACTTCATTATCGTTGATTGTATTCAAGTGCGATCTGAATATCTCTGTTGTTGATTTGAGATCATGTAGAGAATTCTCCAAATTGATAGATTTCTCTTTAACTCCCCTATTGATATTGTCAGATAACTATTGTAATGTACTGAAGATGTGTTCCTTTTCGATCTTGTTCAATCCAATATTCTCAATTACATAAGATAATTGTGAATCTAAATACGAATGCAGAGATTCACTAACACCCTGTTGATTAATTGCCTGGATTATCCTCTCACTAAAACTGTCAAGATCTGGTTCATTCCATACAATCTCTTTCTTCGCAGCGACTCTCTCGCTTTCACCTCCAAATCTGTGCACGCTCATTCTGCAACTAAACAATAATTTTATCTTCACGTAATTCCTTTATAATTGATGCAATCTCAACATCATGACCCAAGTGTCCAGCAAGTTTTGATGATTTTAATAAATGAAGTCTCTGAACCAATCCATCATAGTTGTCATAATATTGGTAAATTCTATTGCTAGAAGTATTTTTTGCAAATTTCAATAACCCTGAACCTCTCTTACTGTCTTTTTTAACAGGAAACAACATTTGAATTGAGCGAGACTTTACACCAGTGTTACATTTCACATATCCTCATCTATCCAAATGAACTTTTGGTATTGATAAAATCTTCTTGTATTTATTTAGATCTTTCTCATATGAATTTGGTCTTGGGGCAAATAACAGTTCTAATAGACCATGTGTAATTCGGAATTTTTTGTTATCAATATAAAAGAAGTAGTTATCAAAGCTAACAACCATCTCACCCATAAAATATAATTTTCGGTCAGAATCATGAGAAATTCTATAAGGAATTGAGTTATCCAATTTTTCGCTAAGAAATGTATACAAATATTGTGCAAGCACTTGATTTTTTATCTTCTTTATCTTGCTGCTTGTATCACTCTCAAGCCTAGTTGAATTAAATATACTGGGTCCGGCAGTCGAACCTGACGGTTTTTGATATTGGATAAATTAAAAAGCTGTTGAGATATATTTATATATTTTTTTTTTATTGTAAAGAGGAGAATTGGAAATTACATTTAGTATTAAAAAAAATTGAAAAATAGCTCACGGCGCAAAAATCACGTCATTTAAATGTTGACCACCATTTTCTGTACACTGTACGAGTCTCTTGGAAAAGTTCGTCATGGCTCTCTCCAACATTTGTTGCGGGATCTCACGAAGTTCTCGCCGAATATTCTCCTTCAGTTGATCCAAATTTCTTGGCTTGTCAACATACACTCTTCCCTTGAGATACCCCCACAGATAAAAGTCACAAGGGGACAAGTCGGGAGAACATGCTGGCCATTCAATGTCACCCCTGAGCGAGATCAGCTTGCCTGGGAAAAATCCTCTGAGTTGAGCCATGGAGGCCCGCGAGGTATGGGCAGTAGCTCCGTCCTGCTGAAACCATACCCTCCTGAGAGGTATGCGGTGGCGACGTAACTCAGGAATGAGAAAGTCACGGATCATGGCAACATAACGCTCTGAGTTCACTGTCACTGTATGGCCACCCTCTTCAAAAAAACAAGGCCCTATAACTGTTGACCTACACACTGCAGCCCAGACAGTTACTTTTTCACAGTGAAGAGGCCGCTGATGAAGTTCCCGTGGGTTATTTGGGGCCCAATAACGGAAATTTTGTTTATTAACACATCCATTAAGGTGGAAATGAGCTTCGTCTGAAGTCAAAACAATGATTCCAGGGTCTTCCTCAATCTTTCTTAACATGGTTTCAGCAAAATTCAACCTTCTACCAAAATCTCCTGCTTGTAACTCTTGAACAATAGCAATCTTGTAAGGGTGGAAGCTCAAGTCGTCATGAAGAATACGTCTCACAGACCGGTCGGAGATTCGAAGAGCTTGGGCGTGACGAATGGCAGAGCGACGAGGGCTCCGTTCAAAAGCATGTCGAACAGCCTCAACGTTAGCAGGAGTTCTTACTGTTCGAGGTGATCCTCCTCTCCTTCTTGTGGTTCCAAACGCAGTGTTCTGAAAGTTCCGAACCCACAGAAGAATTGTGTTTCGTGACGGGATCGCACCATGAGGGGGAATGTTAAACCGTATACGGAAACTCCTTTGCGTTAGAATCACAGATCATTATTTCTAAAAAACGTCTCGACTACAAACGCACGATGTTCAGCGGTCCAACGCTCCATTGTTACTGAACTAATGAACTTCCACTCAAGGTGAACAAGATGGCGCCCATCCCCACCCGCCCAGTCACCCCCACCACCACCTATCCCCACTTAAAAACCGTCAGGTTTGACTGCCGGACCCAGTACTTGAATCGTTCATGCTTAGATCTTTTTCAGCTGCTGATGGTGATGCAACTTCTATTGTTTCACTAATATCATCATGTTTTTCTCCTAGTTCCATACTTTCTTCGTCTTCATCTTCTTCTTCTTCTTCTTCTTCTTCTTCTTGTTCCTCCTTTCTTGGTATAAAACTCTGATCAGATTGGTGAGAAGATTTAGTTCTCCCCATTTCAACTAGAGGTGTGATAATCGGTTTAAAAAGTTTTTCTCTGTAATTGTCAGATTGCTTTTCAAAATGTACAATGCTTCTATGTTTGTCTCTAATGACTTTCCCCAATTTCTCAATCTTATCGATTAGAGCAACGCTAGTGTTTTGTCTTCTACGAGACATCCTCATTCTTCACTGCTACTCACTCTCTACTGAATGTCAATAGAGTTATCGAGACCCTGCCTATATTTTCCACTATTAGCTACACATTCAGTCATAATAGTAAGAAAACTAAGCTTCTTAGAATTCCACACATTTGAACACAATTTACTGAAATCTCTGAAGCAAATATCTTCACCCACATAGTCTCTATGTATTAATTTGAGTGATAATTGATCAATTTTGAATATAACAATCATATTTGCATTATCTCTGGTGAAATGTTTTTATGTTGCACCATAACTTTGAATAAAATATGCTGTATTAATATTACAATGTCTACCCATAGTAAAATAATCTCTTATTTGAGGTGTGTGACTAAGTTGTAAATCATCAAATATAACTAGAGAATATTGTGGTATATTATTTGGATGTGGAATGCTATCGGGAATATCATTCACATGAAATTCAATACCTTTCATTTTTGAAAAGATTTTTCTTAAAAACAAGTACTTATCTTGATATTGACTTTTAGTATTTAAATAAATATGTTTGAATTTCAATCCATTTTTGGAAAAAATCAAGTTGAACAATAAATTTGTTTTACCGCATGCAGATGGGCCCATGATGAGAATTCTAGCGTTATGTGGTATCAATGCCCCATTCTTACACCATACAGGCTTTTCCTCTAGTGCAATTAACTCATCGAAATTTACAATGACGAGTTTGTTCATGTTGAGAAAGTGAGATATACAAACAGAACAAACTGTTTCATGTGTCTGGTTCACTCGCTAATGGAGGGTTTCTAGGTGACACACATACATGTACTCACCCATTCAACATCTAGACACCTTGTGCCACATGCTACTACTTCACATTTCTCTATGACAGTTGTTTTTATTAAAAAAAAACAATGTAAAGAATATTACAATGATTATCCACAACAGATGTGGATAGATAATTATATAATGTACATTATTTACATCATATGATCTTACTCTAATTATTTACAACATGTGTGAATAGATAATTATACAATGTACATTATTTACATCATATATGATCTTACTCTAATTATTCACAACAAATGTGGATAGATAATTATACAATGTACATTATTTACATCATATGATCTTACTCTAGTTATTTACAACAAATAATGTGGATCGATAAGATTATACAATGTACATTATTTACATCATACATGATCTTACTCTAATTATTTACAACAAATGTGAAACAATAAAATTATACCATGTACATTATTTTCAGATTCATTCGAATGTGTTTTTTTTTCAATTTCTTCTTGATAAAACCTACCCTGTATTATCTCACCACTAAGATCTTCTAATGAGTGAGTGATAGGTCTTGTGGGATGTATGCTCACAATTCGGAAATATTCAGGTGACCAATTCATTAGATATTTTTTATCAAATATCTTTTTCTTTTTAGAAATTCGCACAATATCACCTAGCTTATATTTTTGTTTCAACACTTTTAATTTGAATCGTCTATTAAATGCAGAGTTTAGTGATTCTAAAACGTGTTTACAATGTTTTTCAGTTACATCTTCAG